>NC_058521.1:362475031-362776888 GCF_904849725.1 Hordeum vulgare subsp. vulgare | reverse complement strand
TATATGTCGTTTCGGAGCTAACTTGGGTTAAATATGTCATTTTGGAGGATAATTAGCTAAGAATCAATTTTTGGAGCTAATTATGTCAGTTCGAGGATAAATAGCTAAGTATAGGTCATGTTTTATTAAATAGAACATTTTGAAGCTAACTAAGCTAATTATGTCATTTATATGGAAGCCTAGCTAACTATAGGTCATTTCGGAGCAAACTTGGGTAAAATAGGTAGGTCATTCTGGAGCAAACTATGCTTATTAAGCCATTTTGGATATAGCTAAGCTAATTATATGCCATTTAATACCTAAGTTAGGGGAATAGGTCATCTTGGATCTAAGTTAGCCTTATTATGTCATTTCGAGGACAATTAGCTAAGTATATGTCATTTTGGAGCTAATTATGTCATTTCGAGGATAATTATCTAAGTATAGGTCATGTTTTATTAAATAGACCATTTTGGAGCTAACTAAGCTAATTATGTCATTTAGGTGGAAGCCTAGCTTACTATAGGTCATTTCGGACCTAACTTTGGCGAAATATGTCATTCCGGAGCAAACTATGCTTATTAAGCCATTTTGGATCTAGCTAACCTAATTATAGGCCATTTAATACCTAAGTTAGGGGGAATAGGTCATCTTGGAGCTGAGTTAGCCTTATTATGTCATTTAGGAGAGAACGTAGCTAACTATAGGTCATTTATTATTAAATATGTCATTTTAGAGCTAATCAAGCTAATTATGTCATTTAGGTGGAAGCGTAGCTAACTATATGTCGTTTCGGAGCTAACTTGGGTTAAATATGTCATTTTGGAGGATAATTAGCTAAGAATGCATTTTTGGAGTTAATTATGTCAGTTCAAGGATAAATAGCTAAGTATAGGTCATGTTTTATTAAATAGACCATTTTGGAGCCAACTAAGCTAATTATGTCATTTATATGGAAGCCTAGCTAACTATAGGTCATTTCGGAGCTAACTTGGGTAAAATAGGTAGGTCATTCTGGAGCAAACTATGCTTATTAAGCCATTTTGGATCTAGCTAAGGTAATTATAGGCCATTTAATACGTAAGTTAGGGGGAATCGGTCATCTTGGAGCTAAGTTAGCCTTATTATGTCATTTCGAGGATAATTAGCTAAGTATATGTCATTTTGGAGCTAATTATGTTATTTCGAGGATAAATAGCTAAGTATAGGTCGTGTTTTATTAAATAGACCATTTTGGAGCTAACTAAGCTAATTATGTCATTTAGGTGGAAGCCTAGCTAACTATAGGTCATTTCAGAGCTAACTTGGGTAAAATAGGCCATTCAGGAGCAAACTATGCTTATTAAGCCATTTTGGATCTAGCTAACCTAATTATAGGCCATTTAATACCTAAGTTAGGGGGAATATGTCATCTTGGAGCTAAGTTAACCTTATTATGTCATTTAGGACAGAACTTAGCTAAATATAGGTCATTTAATATTAAATAGGTCATTTTGGAGCTAACTAAGCTAATTATGACATTTAGGTGGAAGCCTAGCTAACTATATGTCGTTTCGGAGCTAACTTGGGTTAAATATGTCGTTTTGGAGGATAATTAGCTAAGAATGCATTTTTGTAGCTAATTATGTCAGTTCGAGGATAAATTGCTAAGTATAGGTCATGTTTTATTAAATAGACCATTTTGGAGCTAACTAAGCTAATTATATCATTTAGGTGGAAGCCTAGCTAACTGTAGGTCATTTCGGAGCTAACTTGGGTAAAATAGATCATTTTGGAGCAAACTATGCTTGTTAAGCCATTTTGGATCTAGCTAAGGTAATTATATGCCATTTAATACGTAAGTTAGGGGGAATAGGTCATCTTAGATCTTAATTAGCCTTATTATGTCATTTTGAGGATAATTATCTAAGTATATGTCATTTTGGAGCTAATTATGTCATTTCGAGGATAATTAGCTAAGTATAGGTCATGTTTTATTAAATAGACCATTTTGGAGCTAATAAGCTAATTATGTCATTTAGGTGGAAGCCTAGCTAACTATAGGTCATTTCGGAGCTAACTTGGGTAAAATAGGTCATTCCGGAGCAAACTATGCTTATTAAGCCATTTTGGATCTAGCTAAGCTAATTTTTGGCCATTTAATACCTAAGTTAGGGGGAATAGGTCATCTTGGAGCTAAGTTAGCCTTATTATGTCATTTCGAGGATAATTAGCTAAGTATATGTCATGTTGGAGCTAATTATATCATTTCAAGGATAATTAGCTAAGTATAGGTCATGTTTTATTAAATAGACCATTTTGGAGCTAACTAAGCTAATTATGTCATTTAGGTGGAAGCCTAGCTAACTATAGGTCATTTCGGAGCTAACTTGGCTAAAATAGGCCATTCAGGAGCAAACTATGCTTATTAAGCCATTTTGGATCTAGCTTCATTTAGGAGAGAACGTAGGTAACTATAGGTCATTTATTATTAAATATGTCATTTTAGAGCTAATCAAGCTAATTATGTCATTTAGGTGGAAGCGTAGCTAACTATATGTCGTTTCGGAGCTAACTTGGGTTAAATATGTCATTTTGGAGGATAATTAGCTAAGAATGCATTTTTGGAGTTAATTATGTCAGTTCAAGGATAAATAGCTAAGTATAGGTCATGTTTTATTAAATAGACCATTTTGGAGCCAACTAAGCTAATTATGTCATTTATATGGAAGCCTAGCTAACTATAGGTCATTTCGGAGCTAACTTGGGTAAAATAGGTAGGTCATTCTGGAGCAAACTATGCTTATTAAGCCATTTTGGATCTAGCTAAGGTAATTATAGGCCATTTAATACGTAAGTTAGGGGGAATCGGTCATCTTGGAGCTAAGTTAGCCTTATTATGTCATTTCGAGGATAATTAGCTAAGTATATGTCATTTTGGAGCTAATTATGTTATTTCGAGGATAAATAGCTAAGTATAGGTCGTGTTTTATTAAATAGACCATTTTGGAGCTAACTAAGCTAATTATGTCATTTAGGTGGAAGCCTAGCTAACTATAGGTCATTTCAGAGCTAACTTGGGTAAAATAGGCCATTCAGGAGCAAACTATGCTTATTAAGCCATTTTGGATCTAGCTAACCTAATTATAGGCCATTTAATACCTAAGTTAGGGGGAATATGTCATCTTGGAGCTAAGTTAACCTTATTATGTCATTTAGGACAGAACTTAGCTAAATATAGGTCATTTAATATTAAATAGGTCATTTTGGAGCTAACTAAGCTAATTATGACATTTAGGTGGAAGCCTAGCTAACTATATGTCGTTTCGGAGCTAACTTGGGTTAAATATGTCGTTTTGGAGGATAATTAGCTAAGAATGCATTTTTGTAGCTAATTATGTCAGTTCGAGGATAAATTGCTAAGTATAGGTCATGTTTTATTAAATAGACCATTTTGGAGCTAACTAAGCTAATTATATCATTTAGGTGGAAGCCTAGCTAACTGTAGGTCATTTCGGAGCTAACTTGGGTAAAATAGATCATTTTGGAGCAAACTATGCTTGTTAAGCCATTTTGGATCTAGCTAAGGTAATTATATGCCATTTAATACGTAAGTTAGGGGGAATAGGTCATCTTAGATCTTAATTAGCCTTATTATGTCATTTTGAGGATAATTATCTAAGTATATGTCATTTTGGAGCTAATTATGTCATTTCGAGGATAATTAGCTAAGTATAGGTCATGTTTTATTAAATAGACCATTTTGGAGCTAATAAGCTAATTATGTCATTTAGGTGGAAGCCTAGCTAACTATAGGTCATTTCGGAGCTAACTTGGGTAAAATAGGTCATTCCGGAGCAAACTATGCTTATTAAGCCATTTTGGATCTAGCTAAGCTAATTTTTGGCCATTTAATACCTAAGTTAGGGGGAATAGGTCATCTTGGAGCTAAGTTAGCCTTATTATGTCATTTCGAGGATAATTAGCTAAGTATATGTCATGTTGGAGCTAATTATATCATTTCAAGGATAATTAGCTAAGTATAGGTCATGTTTTATTAAATAGACCATTTTGGAGCTAACTAAGCTAATTATGTCATTTAGGTGGAAGCCTAGCTAACTATAGGTCATTTCGGAGCTAACTTGGCTAAAATAGGCCATTCAGGAGCAAACTATGCTTATTAAGCCATTTTGGATCTAGCTTCATTTAGGAGAGAACGTAGGTAACTATAGGTCATTTATTATTAAATATGTCATTTTAGAGCTAATCAAGCTAATTATGTCATTTAGGTGGAAGCGTAGCTAACTATATGTCGTTTCGGAGCTAACTTGGGTTAAATATGTCATTTTGGAGGATAATTAGCTAAGAATCAATTTTTGGAGCTAATTATGTCAGTTCGAGGATAAATAGCTAAGTATAGGTCATGTTTTATTAAGTAGAACATTTTGAAGCTAACTAAGCTAATTATGTCATTTATATGGAAGCCTAGCTAACTATAGGTCATTTCGGAGCAAACTTGGGTAAAATAGGTAGGTCATTCTGGAGCAAACTATGCTTATTAAGCCATTTTGGATATAGCTAAGCTAATTATATGCCATTTAATACCTAAGTTAGGGGGAATAGGTCATCTTGGATCTAAGTTAGCCTTATTATGTCATTTCGAGGACAATTAGCTAAGTATATGTCATTTTGGAGCTAATTATGTCATTTCGAGGATAATTATCTAAGTATAGGTCATGTTTTATTAAATAGACCATTTTGGAGCTAACTAAGCTAATTATGTCATTTAGGTGGAAGCCTAGCTAACTATAGGTCATTTCGGAGCTAACTTTGGCGAAATATGTCATTCCGGAGCAAACTATGCTTATTAAGCCATTTTGGATCTAGCTAACCTAATTATAGGCCATTTAATACCTAAGTTAGGGGGAATAGGTCATCTTGGAGCGAAGTTAGCCTTATTATGTCATTTAGGAGAGAACGTAGCTAACTATAGGTCATTTATTATTAAATATGTCATTTTAGAGCTAATCAAGCTAATTATGTCATTTAGGTGGAAGCGTAGCTAACTATATGTCGTTTCGGAGCTAACTTGGGTTAAATATGTCATTTTGGAGGATAATTAGCTAAGAATGCATTTTTGGAGTTAATTATGTCAGTTCGAGGATAAATAGCTAAGTATAGATCATGTTTTATTAAATAGACCATTTTGGAGCTAACTAAGCTAATTATGTCATTTATATGGAAGCCTAGCTAACTATAGGTCATTTCGGAGCTAACTTGGGTAAAATAGGTAGGTCATTCTGGAGCAAACTATGCTTATTAAGCCATTTTGGATCTAGCTAAGGTAATTATAGGCCATTTAATACGTAAGTTAGGGGGAATCGGTCATCATGGAGCTAAGTTAGCCTTATTATGGCATTTCGAGGATAATTAGCTAAGTATATGTCATTTTGGAGCTAATTATGTCATTTCGAGGATAAATAGCTAAGTATAGGTCGTGTTTTATTAAATAGACCATTTTGGAGCTAACTAAGCTAATTATGTCATTTAGGTGGAAGCCTAGCTAACTATAGGTCATTTCAGAGCTAACTTGGGTAAAATAGGCCATTCAGGAGCAAACTATGCTTATTAAGCCATTTTGGATCTAGCTAACCTAATTATAGGCCATTTAATACCTAAGTTAGGGGGAATATGTCATCTTGGAGCTAAGTTAACCTTATTATGTCATTTAGGACAGAACTTAGCTAAATATAGGTCATTTAATATTAAATAGGTCATTTTGGAGCTAACTAAGCTAATTATGACATTTAGGTGGAAGCCTAGCTAACTATATGTCGTTTCGGAGCTAACTTGGGTTAAATATGTCGTTTTGGAGGATAATTAGCTAAGAATGCATTTTTGGAGCTAATTATGTCAGTTCGAGGATAAATTGCTAAGTATAGGTCATGTTTTATTAAATAGACCATTTTGGAGCTAACTAAGCTAATTATATCATTTAGGTGGAAGCCTAGCTAACTGTAGGTCATTTCGGAGCTAACTTGGGTAAAATAGATCATTTTGGAGCAAACTATGCTTGTTAAGCCATTTTGGATCTAGCTAAGCTAATTATATGCCATTTAATACGTAAGTTAGGGGGAATAGGTCATCTTAGATCTTAGTTAGCCTTATTATGTCATTTTGAGGATAATTATCTAAGTATATGTCATTTTGGAGCTAATTATGTCATTTCGAGGATAATTAGCTAAGTATAGGTCATGTTTTATTAAATAGACCATTTTGGAGCTAATAAGCTAATTATGTCATTTAGGTGGAAGCCTAGCTAACTATAGGTCATTTCGGAGCTAACTTGGGTAAAATAGGTCATTCCGGAGCAAACTATGCTTATTAAGCCATTTTGGATCTAGCTAAGCTAATTTTTGGCCATTTAATACCTAAGTTAGGGGGAATAGGTCATCTTGGAGCTAAGTTAGCCTTATTATGTCATTTCGAGGATAATTAGCTAAGTATATGTCATGTTGGAGCTAATTATATCATTTCAAGGATAATTAGCTAAGTATAGGTCATGTTTTATTAAATAGACCATTTTGGAGCTAACTAAGCTAATTATGTCATTTAGGTGGAAGCCTAGCTAACTATAGGTCATTTCGGAGCTAACTTGGCTAAAATAGGCCATTCAGGAGCAAACTATGCTTATTAAGCCATTTTGGATCTAGCTTCATTTAGGAGAGAACGTAGGTAACTATAGGTCATTTATTATTAAATATGTCATTTTAGAGCTAATCAAGCTAATTATGTCATTTAGGTGGAAGCGTAGCTAACTATATGTCGTTTCGGAGCTAACTTGGGTTAATATGTCATTTTGGAGGATAATTAGCTAAGAATCAATTTTTGGAGCTAATTATGTCAGTTCGAGGATAAATAGCTAAGTATAGGTCATGTTTTATTAAATAGAACATTTTGAAGCTAACTAAGCTAATTATGTCATTTATATGGAAGCCTAGCTAACTATAGGTCATTTCGGAGCAAACTTGGGTAAAATAGGTAGGTCATTCTGGAGCAAACTATGCTTATTAAGCCATTTTGGATATAGCTAAGCTAATTATATGCCATTTAATACCTAAGTTAGGGGGAATAGGTCATCTTGGATCTAAGTTAGCCTTATTATGTCATTTCGAGGACAATTAGCTAAGTATATGTCATTTTGGAGCTAATTATGTCATTTCGAGGATAATTATCTAAGTATAGGTCATGTTTTATTAAATAGACCATTTTGGAGCTAACTAAGCTAATTATGTCATTTAGGTGGAAGCCTAGCTAACTATAGGTCATTTCGGAGCTAACTTTGGCGAAATATGTCATTCCGGAGCAAACTATGCTTATTAAGCCATTATGGATCTAGCTAACCTAATTATAGGCCATTTAATACCTAAGTTAGGGGGAATAGGTCATCTTGGAGCTAAGTTAGCCTTATTATGTCATTTAGGAGAGAACGTAGCTAACTATAGGTCATTTATTATTAAATATGTCATTTTAGAGCTAATCAAGCTAATTATGTCATTTAGGTGGAAGCGTAGCTAACTATATGTCGTTTCGGAGCTAACTTGGGTTAAATATGTCATTTTGGAGGATAATTAGCTAAGAATGCATTTTTGGAGTTAATTATGTCAGTTCGAGGATAAATAGCTAAGTATAGGTCATGTTTTATTAAATAGACGATTTTGGAGCTAACTAAGCTAATTATGTCATTTATATGGAAGCCTAGCTAACTATAGGTCATTTCGGAGCTAACTTGGGTAAAATAGGTAGGTCATTCTGGAGCAAACTATGCTTATTAAGCCATTTTGGATCTAGCTAAGGTAATTATAGGCCAATTAATACCTAAGTTAGGGGGAATAGGTCATCTTGGAGCTAAGTTTGCCTTATTATGTCATTTCGAGGATAATTAGCTAAGTATATGTCATTTTGGAGCTAATTATGTCATTTCGAGGATAAATAGCTAAGTATAGGTCGTGTTTTATTAAATAGACCATTTTGGAGCTAACTAAGCTAATTATGTCATTTAGGTGGAAGCCTAGCTAACTATAGGTCATTTCGGAGCTAACTTGGGTAAAATAGGCCATTCAGGAGCAAACTATGCTTATTAAGCCATTTTGGATCTAGCTAACCTAATTATAGGCCATTTAATACCTAAGTTTGGGGGAATATGTCATCTTGGAGCTAAGTTAACCTTATTATGTCATTTAGGACATAACTTAGCTAAATATAGGTCATTTAATATTAAATAGGTCATTTTGGAGCTAACTAAGCTAATTATGACATTTAGGTGGAAGCCTAGCTAACTATATGTCGTTTCGGAGCTAACTTGGGTTAAATATGTCGTTTTGGAGGATAATTAGCTAAGAATGCATTTTTGTAGCTAATTATGTCAGTTCGAGGATAAATAGCTAAGTATAGGTCATGTTTTATTAAATAGACCATTTTGGAGCTAACTAAGCTAATTATATCATTTAGGTGGAAGCCTAGCTAACTGTAGGTCATTTCGGAGCTAACTTGGGTAAAATAGATCATTTTGGAGCAAACTATGCTTGTTAAGCCATTTTGGATCTAGCTAAGCTAATTATATGCCATTTAATACGTAAGTTAGGGGGAATAGGTCATCTTAGATCTTAGTTAGCCTTATTATGTCATTTTGAGGATAATTATCTAAGTATATGTCATTTTGGAGCTAATTATGTCATTTCGAGGATAATTAGCTAAGTATAGGTCATGTTTTATTAAATAGACCATTTTGGAGCTAATAAGCTAATTATGTCATTTAGGTGGAAGCCTAGCTAACTATAGGTCATTTCGGAGCTAACTTGGGTAAAATAGGTCATTCCGGAGCAAACTATGCTTATTAAGCCATTTTGGATCTAGCTAAGCTAATTTTTGGCCATTTAATACCTAAGTTAGGGGGAATAGGTCATCTTGGAGCTAAGTTAGCCTTATTATGTCATTTCGAGGATAATTAGCTAAGTATATGTCATGTTGGAGCTAATTATATCATTTCAAGGATAATTAGCTAAGTATAGGTCATGTTTTATTAAATAGACCATTTTGGAGCTAACTAAGCTAATTATGTCATTTAGGTGGAAGCCTAGCTAACTATAGGTCATTTCGGAGCTAACTTGGCTAAAATAGGCCATTCAGGAGCAAACTATGCTTATTAAGCCATTTTGGATCTAGCTTCATTTAGGAGAGAACGTAGGTAACTATAGGTCATTTATTATTAAATATGTCATTTTAGAGCTAATCAAGCTAATTATGTCATTTAGGTGGAAGCGTAGCTAACTATATGTCGTTTCGGAGCTAACTTGGGTTAAATATGTCATTTTGGAGGATAATTAGCTAAGAATCAATTTTTGGAGCTAATTATGTCAGTTCGAGGATAAATAGCTAAGTACAGGTCATGTTTTATTAAATAGAACATTTTGAAGCTAACTAAGCTAATTATGTCATTTATATGGAAGCCTAGCTAACTATAGGTCATTTCGGAGCAAACTTGGGTAAAATAGGTAGGTCATTCTGGAGCAAACTATGCTTATTAAGCCATTTTGGATATAGCTAAGCTAATTATATGCCATTTAATACCTAAGTTAGGGGGAATAGGTCATCTTGGATCTAAGTTAGCCTTATTATGTCATTTCGAGGACAATTAGCTAAGTATATGTCATTTCGGAGCTAATTATGTCATTTCGAGGATAATTATCTAAGTATAGGTCATGTTTTATTAAATAGACCATTTTGGAGCTAACTAAGCTAATTATGTCATTTAGGTGGAAGCCTAGCTTACTATAGGTCATTTCGGAGCTAACTTTGGCGAAATATGTCATTCCGGAGCAAACTATGCTTATTAAGCCATTTTGGATCTAGCTAACCTAATTATAGGCCATTTAATACCTAAGTTAGGGGGAATAGGTCATCTTGGAGCTAAGTTAGCCTTATTATGTCATTTAGGAGAGAACGTAGCTAACTATAGGTCATTTATTATTAAATATGTCATTTTAGAGCTAATCAAGCTAATTATGTCATTTAGGTGGAAGCGTAGCTAACTATATGTCGTTTCGGAGCTAACTTGGGTTAAATATGTCATTTTGGAGGATAATTAGCTAAGAATGCATTTTTGGAGTTAATTATGTCAGTTCGAGGATAAATAGCTAAGTATAGGTCATGTTTTATTAAATAGACCATTTTGGAGCTAACTAAGCTAATTATGTCATTTATATGGAAGCCTAGCTAACTATAGGTCATTTCGGAGCTAACTTGGGTAAAATAGGTAGGTCATTCTGGAGCAAACTATGCTTATTAAGCCATTTTGGATCTAGCTAAGGTAATTATAGGCCATTTAATACCTAAGTTAGGGGGAATAGGTCATCTTGGAGCTAAGTTAGCCTTATTATGTCATTTCGAGGATAATTAGCTAAGTATATGTCATTTTGGAGCTAATTATGTCATTTCGAGGATAAATAGCTAAGTATAGGTCGTGTTTTATTAAATAGACCATTTTGGAGCTAACTAAGCTAATTATGTCATTTAGGTGGAAGCCTAGCTAACTATAGGTCATTTCGGAGCTAACTTGGGTAAAATAGGCCATTCAGGAGCAAACTATGCTTATTAAGCCATTTTGGATCTAGCTAACCTAATTATAGGCCATTTAATACCTAAGTTTGGGGGAATATGTCATCTTGGAGCTAACTTAACCTTATTATGTCATTTAGGACATAACTTAGCTAAATATAGGTCATTTAATATTAAATAGGTCATTTTGGAGCTAACTAAGCTAATTATGACATTTAGGTGGAAGCCTAGCTAACTATATGTCGTTTCGGAGCTAACTTGGGTTAAATATGTCGTTTTGGAGGATAATTAGCTAAGAATGCATTTTTGTAGCTAATTATGTCAGTTCGAGGATAAATAGCTAAGTATAGGTCATGTTTTATTAAATAGACCATTTTGGAGCTAACTAAGCTAATTATATCATTTAGGTGGAAGCCTAGCTAACTGTAGGTCATTTCGGAGCTAACTTGGGTAAAATAGATCATTTTGGAGCAAACTATGCTTGTTAAGCCATTTTGGATCTAGCTAAGCTAATTATATGCCATTTAATACGTAAGTTAGGGGGAATAGGTCATCTTAGATCTTAGTTAGCCTTATTATGTCATTTTGAGGATAATTATCTAAGTATATGTCATTTTGGAGCTAATTATGTCATTTCGAGGATAATTAGCTAAGTATAGGTCATGTTTTATTAAATAGACCATTTTGGAGCTAATAAGCTAATTATGTCATTTAGGTGGAAGCCTAGCTAACTATAGGTCATTTCGGAGCTAACTTGGGTAAAATAGGTCATTCCGGAGCAAACTATGCTTATTAAGCCATTTTGGATCTAGCTAAGCTAATTTTTGGCCATTTAATACCTAAGTTAGGGGGAATAGGTCATCTTGGAGCTAAGTTAGCCTTATTATGTCATTTCGAGGATAATTAGCTAAGTATATGTCATGTTGGAGCTAATTATATCATTTCAAGGATAATTAGCTAAGTATAGGTCATGTTTTATTAAATAGACCATTTTGGAGCTAACTAAGCTAATTATGTCATTTAGGTGGAAGCCTAGCTAACTATAGGTCATTTCGGAGCTAACTTGGCTAAAATAGGCCATTCAGGAGCAAACTATGCTTATTAAGCCATTTTGGATCTAGCTTGATTTAGGAGAGAACGTAGGTAACTATAGGTCATTTATTATTAAATATGTCATTTTAGAGCTAATCAAGCTAATTATGTCATTTAGGTGGAAGCGTAGCTAACTATATGTCGTTTCGGAGCTAACTTGGGTTAAATATGTCATTTTGGAGGATAATTAGCTAAGAATCAATTTTTGGAGCTAATTATGTCAGTTCGAGGATAGATAGCTAAGTACAGGTCATGTTTTATTAAATAGAACATTTTGAAGCTAACTAAGCTAATTATGTCATTTATATGGAAGCCTAGCTAACTATAGGTCATTTCGGAGCAAACTTGGGTAAAATAGGTAGGTCATTCTGGAGCAAACTATGCTTATTAAGCCATTTTGGATATAGCTAAGCTAATTATATGCCATTTAATACCTAAGTTAGGGGGAATAGGTCATCTTGGATCTAAGTTAGCCTTATTATGTCATTTCGAGGACAATTAGCTAAGTATATGTCATTTCGGAGCTAATTATGTCATTTCGAGGATAATTATCTAAGTATAGGTCATGTTTTATTAAATAGACCATTTTGGAGCTAACTAAGCTAATTATATCATTTAGGTGGAAGCCTAGCTTACTATAGGTCATTTCGGAGCTAACTTTGGCGAAATATGTCATTCCGGAGCAAACTATGCTTATTAAGCCATTTTGGATCTAGCTAACCTAATTATAGGCCATTTAATACCTAAGTTAGGGGGAATAGGTCATCTTGGAGCTAAGTTAGCCTTATTATGTCATTTAGGAGAGAACGTAGCTAACTATAGGTCATTTATTATTAAATATGTCATTTTAGAGCTAATCAAGCTAATTATGTCATTTAGGTGGAAGCGTAGCTAACTATATGTCGTTTCGGAGCTAACTTGGGTTAAATATGTCATTTTGGAGGATAATTAGCTAAGAATGCATTTTTGGAGTTAATTATGTCAGTTCGAGGATAAATAGCTAAGTATAGGTCATGTTTTATTAAATAGACCATTTTGGAGCTAACTAAGCTAATTATGTCATTTATATGGAAGCCTAGCTAACTATAGGTCATTTCGGAGCTAACTTGGGTAAAATAGGTAGGTCATTCTGGAGCAAACTATGCTTATTAAGCCATTTTGGATCTAGCTAAGGTAATTATAGGCCATTTAATACCTAAGTTAGGGGGGAATAGGTCATCTTGGAGCTAAGTTAGCCTTATTATGTCATTTCGAGGATAATTAGCTAAGTATATGTCATTTTGGAGCTAATTATGTCATTTCGAGGATAAATAGCTAAGTATAGGTCGTGTTTTATTAAATAGACCATTTTGGAGCTAACTAAGCTAATTATGTCATTTAGGTGGAAGCCTAGCTAACTATAGGTCATTTCGGAGCTAACTTGGGTAAAATAGGCCATTCAGGAGCAAACTATGCTTATTAAGCCATTTTGGATCTAGCTAACCTAATTATAGGCCATTTAATACCTAAGTTTGGGGGAATATGTCATCTTGGAGCTAAGTTAACCTTATTATGTCATTTAGGACATAACTTAGCTAAATATAGGTCATTTAATATTAAATAGGTCATTTTGGAGCTAACTAAGCTAATTATGACATTTAGGTGGAAGCCTAGCTAACTATATGTCGTTTCGGAGCTAACTTGGGTTAAATATGTCGTTTTGGAGGATAATTAGCTAAGAATGCATTTTTGTAGCTAATTATGTCAGTTCGAGGATAAATAGCTAAGTATAGGTCATGTTTTATTAAATAGACCATTTTGGAGCTAACTAAGCTAATTATATCATTTAGGTGGAAGCCTAGCTAACTGTAGGTCATTTATTATTAAATATGTCATTTTAGAGCTAATCAAGCTAATTATGTCATTTAGGTGGAAGCGTAGCTAACTATATGTCGTTTCGGAGCTAAGTTGGGTTAAATATGTCATTTTGGAGGATAATTAGCTAAGAATGCATTTTTGTAGCTAATTATGTCAGTTCGAGGATAAATAGCTAAGTATAGGTCATGTTTTATTAAATAGACCATTTTGGAGCTAACTAAGCTAATTATATCATTTAGGTGGAAGCCTAGCTAACTATAGGTCATTTATTATTAAATATGTCATTTTAGAGCTAATCAAGCTAATTATGTCATTTAGGTGGAAGCGTAGCTAACTATATGTCGTTTCGGAGCTAAGTTGGGTTAAATATGTCATTTTGGAGGATAATTAGCTAAGAATCAATTTTTGGAGCTAATTATGTCAGTTCGAGGATAAATAGCTAAGTATAGGTCATGTTTTCTTAAATAGAACATTTTGAAGCTAACTAAGCTAATTATGTCATTTATATGGAAGCCTAGCTAACTATAGGTCATTTCGGAGCAAACTTGGGTAAAATAGGTAGGTCATTCTGGAGCAAACTATGCTTATTAAGCCATTTTGGATATAGCTAAGCTAATTATATGCCATTTAATACCTAAGTTAGGGGGAATAGGTCATCTTGGATCTAAGTTAGCCTTATTATGTCATTTTGAGGATAATTATCAAAGTATATGTCATTTTGGAGCTAATTATGTCATTTCGAGGATAATTAGCTAAGTATAGGTCATGTTTTATTAAATAGACCATTTTGGAGCTAATAAGCTAATTATGTCATTTAGGTGGAAGCCTAGCTAACTATAGGTCATTTCGGAGCTAACTTGGGTAAAATAGGTCATTCCGGAGCAAACTATGCTTATTAAGCCATTTTGGATCTAGCTAAGCTAATTTTTGGCCATTTAATACCTAAGTTAGGGGGAATAGGTCATCTTGGAGCTAAGTTAGCCTTATTATGTCATTTCGAGGATAATTAGCTAAGTATATGTCATGTTGGAGCTAATTATATCATTTCAAGGATAATTAGCTAAGTATAGGTCATGTTTTATTAAATAGACCATTTTGGAGCTAACTAAGCTAATTATGTCATTTAGGTGGAAGCCTAGCTAACTATAGGTCATTTCGGAGCTAACTTGGCTAAAATAGGCCATTCAGGAGCAAACTATGCTTATTAAGCCATTTTGGATCTAGCTTCATTTAGGAGAGAACGTAGGTAACTATAGGTCATTTATTATTAAATATGTCATTTTAGAGCGAATCAAGCTAATTATGTCATTTAGGTGGAAGCGTAGCTAACTATATGTCGTTTCGGAGCTAACTTGGGTTAAATATGTCATTTTGGAGGATAATTAGCTAAGAATCAATTTTTCGAGCTAATTATGTCAGTTCGAGGATAAATAGCTAAGTATAGGTCATGTTTATTAAATAGAACATTTTGAAGCTAACTAAGCTAATTATGTCATTTATATGGAAGCCTAGCTAACTATAGGTCATTTCGGAGCAAACTTGGGTAAAATAGGTAGGTCATTCTGGAGCAAACTATGCTTATTAAGCCATTTTGGATATAGCTAAGCTAATTATATGCCATTTAATACCTAAGTTAGGGGGAATAGGTCATCTTGGATCTAAGTTAGCCTTATTATGTCATTTCAAGGACAATTAGCTAAGTATATGTCATTTTGGAGCTAATTATGTCATTTCGAGGATAATTATCTAAGTATAGGTCATGTTTTATTAAATAGACCATTTTGGAGCTAACTAAGCTAATTATGTCATTTAGGTGGAAGCCTAGCTTACTATAGGTCATTTCGGAGCTAACTTTGGCGAAATATGTCATTCCGGAGCAAACTATGCTTATTAAGCCATTTTGGATCTAGCTAACCTAATTATAGGCCATTTAATACCTAAGTTAGGGGGAATAGGTCATCTTGGAGCTTAGTTAGCCTTATTATGTCATTTAGGAGAGAACGTAGCTAACTATAGGTCATTTATTATTAAATATGTTATTTTAGAGCTAATCAAGCTAATTATGTCATTTAGGTGGAAGCGTAGCTAACTATATGTCGTTTCGGAGCTAACTTGGATTAAATATGTCATTTTGGAGGATAATTAGCTAAGAATGCATTTTTGTAGCTAATTATGTCAGTTCGAGGATAAATAGCTAAGTATAGGTCATGTTTTATTAAATAGACCATTTTGGAGCTAACTAAGCTAATTATATCATTTAGGTGGAAGCCTAGCTAACTATAGGTCATTTATTATTAAATATGTCATTTTAGAGCTAATCAAGCTAATTATGTCATTTAGGTGGAAGCGTAGCTAACTATATGTCGTTTCGGAGCTAAGTTGGGTTAAATATGTCATTTTGGAGGATAATTAGCTAAGAATCAATTTTTGGAGCTAATTATGTCAGTTCGAGGATAAATAGCTAAGTATAGGTCATGTTTTCTTAAATAGAACATTTTGAAGCTAACTAAGCTAATTATGTCATTTATATGGAAGCCTAGCTAACTATAGGTCATTTCGGAGCAAACTTGGGTAAAATAGGTAGGTCATTCTGGAGCAAACTATGCTTATTAAGCCATTTTGGATATAGCTAAGCTAATTATATGCCATTTAATACCTAAGTTAGGGGGAATAGGTCATCTTGGATCTAAGTTAGCCTTATTATGTCATTTTGAGGATAATTATCAAAGTATATGTCATTTTGGAGCTAATTATGTCATTTCGAGGATAATTAGCTAAGTATAGGTCATGTTTTATTAAATAGACCATTTTGGAGCTAATAAGCTAATTATGTCATTTAGGTGGAAGCCTAGCTAACTATAGGTCATTTCGGAGCTAACTTGGGTAAAATAGGTCATTCCGGAGCAAACTATGCTTATTAAGCCATTTTGGATCTAGCTAAGCTAATTTTTGGCCATTTAATACCTAAGTTAGGGGGAATAGGTCATCTTGGAGCTAAGTTAGCCTTATTATGTCATTTCGAGGATAATTAGCTAAGTATATGTCATGTTGGAGCTAATTATATCATTTCAAGGATAATTAGCTAAGTATAGGTCATGTTTTATTAAATAGACCATTTTGGAGCTAACTAAGCTAATTATGTCATTTAGGTGGAAGCCTAGCTAACTATAGGTCATTTCGGAGCTAACTTGGCTAAAATAGGCCATTCAGGAGCAAACTATGCTTATTAAGCCATTTTGGATCTAGCTTCATTTAGGAGAGAACGTAGGTAACTATAGGTCATTTATTATTAAATATGTCATTTTAGAGCGAATCAAGCTAATTATGTCATTTAGGTGGAAGCGTAGCTAACTATATGTCGTTTCGGAGCTAACTTGGGTTAAATATGTCATTTTGGAGGATAATTAGCTAAGAATCAATTTTTCGAGCTAATTATGTCAGTTCGAGGATAAATAGCTAAGTATAGGTCATGTTTTATTAAATAGAACATTTTGAAGCTAACTAAGCTAATTATGTCATTTATATGGAAGCCTAGCTAACTATAGGTCATTTCGGAGCAAACTTGGGTAAAATAGGTAGGTCATTCTGGAGCAAACTATGCTTATTAAGCCATTTTGGATATAGCTAAGCTAATTATATGCCATTTAATACCTAAGTTAGGGGGAATAGGTCATCTTGGATCTAAGTTAGCCTTATTATGTCATTTCAAGGACAATTAGCTAAGTATATGTCATTTTGGAGCTAATTATGTCATTTCGAGGATAATTATCTAAGTATAGGTCATGTTTTATTAAATAGACCATTTTGGAGCTAACTAAGCTAATTATGTCATTTAGGTGGAAGCCTAGCTTACTATAGGTCATTTCGGAGCTAACTTTGGCGAAATATGTCATTCCGGAGCAAACTATGCTTATTAAGCCATTTTGGATCTAGCTAACCTAATTATAGGCCATTTAATACCTAAGTTAGGGGGAATAGGTCATCTTGGAGCTTAGTTAGCCTTATTATGTCATTTAGGAGAGAACGTAGCTAACTATAGGTCATTTATTATTAAATATGTTATTTTAGAGCTAATCAAGCTAATTATGTCATTTAGGTGGAAGCGTAGCTAACTATATGTCGTTTCGGAGCTAACTTGGATTAAATATGTCATTTTGGAGGATAATTAGCTAAGAATGCATTTTTGTAGCTAATTATGTCAGTTCGAGGATAAATAGCTAAGTATAGGTCATGTTTTATTAAATAGACCATTTTGGAGCTAACTAAGCTAATTATATCATTTAGGTGGAAGCCTAGCTAACTGTAGGTCATTTCGGAGCTAACTTGGGTAAAATAGATCATTTTGGAGCAAACTATGCTTGTTAAGCCATTTTGGATCTAGCTAAGCTAATTATATGCCATTTAATACGTAAGTTAGGGGGAATAGGTCATCTTAGATCTTAGTTAGCCTTATTATGTCATTTTGAGGATAATTATCTAAGTATATGTCATTTTGGAGCTAATTATGTCATTTCGAGGATAATTAGCTAAGTATAGGTCATGTTTTATTAAATAGACCATTTTGGAGCTAATAAGCTAATTATGTCATTTAGGTGGAAGCCTAGCTAACTATAGGTCATTTCGGAGCTAACTTGGGTAAAATAGGTCATTCCGGAGCAAACTATGCTTATTAAGCCATTTTGGATCTAGCTAAGCTAATTTTTGGCCATTTAATACCTAAGTTAGGGGGAATAGGTCATCTTGGAGCTAAGTTAGCCTTATTATGTCATTTCGAGGATAATTAGCTAAGTATATGTCATGTTGGAGCTAATTATATCATTTCAAGGATAATTAGCTAAGTATAGGTCATGTTTTATTAAATAGACCATTTTGGAGCTAACTAAGCTAATTATGTCATTTAGGTGGAAGCCTAGCTAACTATAGGTCATTTCGGAGCTAACTTGGCTAAAATAGGCCATTCAGGAGCAAACTATGCTTATTAAGCCATTTTGGATCTAGCTTCATTTAGGAGAGAACGTAGGTAACTATAGGTCATTTATTATTAAATATGTCATTTTAGAGCGAATCAAGCTAATTATGTCATTTAGGTGGAAGCGTAGCTAACTATATGTCGTTTCGGAGCTAACTTGGGTTAAATATGTCATTTTGGAGGATAATTAGCTAAGAATCAATTTTTCGAGCTAATTATGTCAGTTCGAGGATAAATAGCTAAGTATAGGTCATGTTTTATTAAATAGAACATTTTGAAGCTAACTAAGCTAATTATGTCATTTATATGGAAGCCTAGCTAACTATAGGTCATTTCGGAGCAAACTTGGGTAAAATAGGTAGGTCATTCTGGAGCAAACTATGCTTATTAAGCCATTTTGGATATAGCTAAGCTAATTATATGCCATTTAATACCTAAGTTAGGGGGAATAGGTCATCTTGGATCTAAGTTAGCCTTATTATGTCATTTCGAGGACAATTAGCTAAGTATATGTCATTTTGGAGCTAATTATGTCATTTCGAGGATAATTATCTAAGTATAGGTCATGTTTTATTAAATAGACCATTTTGGAGCTAACTAAGCTAATTATGTCATTTAGGTGGAAGCCTAGCTTACTATAGGTCATTTCGGAGCTAACTTTGGCGAAATATGTCATTCCGGAGCAAACTATGCTTATTAAGCCATTTTGGATCTAGCTAACCTAATTATAGGCCATTTAATACCTAAGTTAGGGGGAATAGGTCATCTTGGAGCTTAGTTAGCGTTATTATGTCATTTAGGAGAGAACGTAGCTAACTATAGGTCATTTATTATTAAATATGTTATTTTAGAGCTAATCAAGCTAATTATGTCATTTAGGTGGAAGCGTAGCTAACTATATGTCGTTTCGGAGCTAACTTGGATTAAATATGTCATTTTGGAGGATAATTAGCTAAGAATGCATTTTTGTAGCTAATTATGTCAGTTCGAGGATAAATAGCTAAGTATAGGTCATGTTTTATTAAATAGACCATTTTGGAGCTAACTAAGCTAATTATATCATTTAGGTGGAAGCCTAGCTAACTGTAGGTCATTTCGGAGCTAACTTGGGTAAAATAGATCATTTTGGAGCAAACTATGCTTGTTAAGCCATTTTGGATCTAGCTAAGCTAATTATATGCCATTTAATACGTAAGTTAGGGGGAATAGGTCATCTTAGATCTTAGTTAGCCTTATTATGTCATTTTGAGGATAATTATCTAAGTATATGTCATTTTGGAGCTAATTATGTCATTTCGAGGATAATTAGCTAAGTATAGGTCATGTTTTATTAAATAGACCATTTTGGAGCTAATAAGCTAATTATGTCATTTAGGTGGAAGCCTAGCTAACTATAGGTCATTTCGGAGCTAACTTGGGTAAAATAGGTCATTCCGGAGCAAACTATGCTTATTAAGCCATTTTGGATCTAGCTAAGCTAATTTTTGGCCATTTAATACCTAAGTTAGGGGGAATAGGTCATCTTGGAGCTAAGTTAGCCTTATTATGTCATTTCGAGGATAATTAGCTAAGTATATGTCATGTTGGAGCTAATTATATCATTTCAAGGATAATTAGCTAAGTATAGGTCATGTTTTATTAAATAGACCATTTTGGAGCTAACTAAGCTAATTATGTCATTTAGGTGGAAGCCTAGCTAACTATAGGTCATTTCGGAGCTAACTTGGCTAAAATAGGCCATTCAGGAGCAAACTATGCTTATTAAGCCATTTTGGATCTAGCTTCATTTAGGAGAGAACGTAGGTAACTATAGGTCATTTATTATTAAATATGTCATTTTAGAGCGAATCAAGCTAATTATGTCATTTAGGTGGAAGCGTAGCTAACTATATGTCGTTTCGGAGCTAACTTGGGTTAAATATGTCATTTTGGAGGATAATTAGCTAAGAATCAATTTTTCGAGCTAATTATGTCAGTTCGAGGATAAATAGCTAAGTATAGGTCATGTTTTATTAAATAGAACATTTTGAAGCTAACTAAGCTAATTATGTCATTTATATGGAAGCCTAGCTAACTATAGGTCATTTCGGAGCAAACTTGGGTAAAATAGGTAGGTCATTCTGGAGCAAACTATGCTTATTAAGCCATTTTGGATATAGCTAAGCTAATTATATGCCATTTAATACCTAAGTTAGGGGGAATAGGTCATCTTGGATCTAAGTTAGCCTTATTATGTCATTTCAAGGACAATTAGCTAAGTATATGTCATTTTGGAGCTAATTATGTCATTTCGAGGATAATTATCTAAGTATAGGTCATGTTTTATTAAATAGACCATTTTGGAGCTAACTAAGCTAATTATGTCATTTAGGTGGAAGCCTAGCTTACTATAGGTCATTTCGGAGCTAACTTTGGCGAAATATGTCATTCCGGAGCAAACTATGCTTATTAAGCCATTTTGGATCTAGCTAACCTAATTATAGGCCATTTAATACCTAAGTTAGGGGGAATAGGTCATCTTGGAGCTTAGTTAGCCTTATTATGTCATTTAGGAGAGAACGTAGCTAACTATAGGTCATTTATTATTAAATATGTTATTTTAGAGCTAATCAAGCTAATTATGTCATTTAGGTGGAAGCGTAGCTAACTATATGTCGTTTCGGAGCTAACTTGGATTAAATATGTCATTTTGGAGGATAATTAGCTAAGAATGCATTTTTGTAGCTAATTATGTCAGTTCGAGGATAAATAGCTAAGTATAGGTCATGTTTTATTAAATAGACCATTTTGGAGCTAACTAAGCTAATTATATCATTTAGGTGGAAGCCTAGCTAACTGTAGGTCATTTCGGAGCTAACTTGGGTAAAATAGATCATTTTGGAGCAAACTATGCTTGTTAAGCCATTTTGGATCTAGCTAAGCTAATTATATGCCATTTAATACGTAAGTTAGGGGGAATAGGTCATCTTAGATCTTAGTTAGCCTTATTATGTCATTTTGAGGATAATTATCTAAGTATATGTCATTTTGGAGCTAATTATGTCATTTCGAGGATAATTAGCTAAGTATAGGTCATGTTTTATTAAATAGACCATTTTGGAGCTAATAAGCTAATTATGTCATTTAGGTGGAAGCCTAGCTAACTATAGGTCATTTCGGAGCTAACTTGGGTAAAATAGGTCATTCCGGAGCAAACTATGCTTATTAAGCCATTTTGGATCTAGCTAAGCTAATTTTTGGCCATTTAATACCTAAGTTAGGGGGAATAGGTCATCTTGGAGCTAAGTTAGCCTTATTATGTCATTTCGAGGATAATTAGCTAAGTATATGTCATGTTGGAGCTAATTATATCATTTCAAGGATAATTAGCTAAGTATAGGTCATGTTTTATTAAATAGACCATTTTGGAGCTAACTAAGCTAATTGTGTCATTTAGGTGGAAGCCTAGCTAACTATAGGTCATTTCGGAGCTAACTTGGCTAAAATAGGCCATTCAGGAGCAAACTATGCTTATTAAGCCATTTTGGATCTAGCTTCATTTAGGACAGAACGTAGGTAACTATAGGTCATTTATTATTAAATATGTCATTTTAGAGCTAATCAAGCTAATTATGTCATTTAGGTGGAAGGGTAGCTAACTATATGTCGTTTCGGAGCTAACTTGGGTTAAATATGTCATTTTGGAGGATAATTAGCTAAGAATCAATTTTTGGAGCTAATTATGTCAGTTCGAGGATAAATAGCTAAGTATAGGTCATGTTTTATTAAATAGAACATTTTGAAGCTAACTACGCTAATTATGTCATTTATATGGAAGCCTAGCTAACTATAGGTCATTTCGGAGCAAACTTGGGTAAAATAGGTAGGTCATTCTGGAGCAAACTATGCTTATTAAGCCATTTTGGATATAGCTAAGCTAATTATATGCCATTTAATACCTAAGTTAGGGGGAATAGGTCATCTTGGATCTAAGTTAGCCTTATTATGTCATTTCAAGGACAATTAGCTAAGTATATGTCATTTTGGAGCTAATTATGTCATTTCGAGGATAATTATCTAAGTATAGGTCATGTTTTATTAAATAGACCATTTTGGAGCTAACTAAGCTAATTATGTCATTTAGGTGGAAGCCTAGCTTACTATAGGTCATTTCGGAGCTAACTTTGGCGAAATATGTCATTCCGGAGCAAACTATGCTTATTAAGCCATTTTGGATCTAGCTAACCTAATTATAGGCCATTTAATACCTAAGTTAGGGGGAATAGGTCATCTTGGAGCTTAGTTAGCCTTATTATGTCATTTAGGAGAGAACGTAGCTAACTATAGGTCATTTATTATTAAATATGTTATTTTAGAGCTAATCAAGCTAATTATGTCATTTAGGTGGAAGCGTAGCTAACTATATGTCGTTTCGGAGCTAACTTGGATTAAATATGTCATTTTGGAGGATAATTAGCTAAGAATGCATTTTTGTAGCTAATTATGTCAGTTCGAGGATAAATAGCTAAGTATAGGTCATGTTTTATTAAATAGACCATTTTGGAGCTAACTAAGCTAATTATATCATTTAGGTGGAAGCCTAGCTAACTGTAGGTCATTTCGGAGCTAACTTGGGTAAAATAGATCATTTTGGAGCAAACTATGCTTGTTAAGCCATTTTGGATCTAGCTAAGCTAATTATATGCCATTTAATACGTAAGTTAGGGGGAATAGGTCATCTTAGATCTTAGTTAGCCTTATTATGTCATTTTGAGGATAATTATCTAAGTATATGTCATTTTGGAGCTAATTATGTCATTTCGAGGATAATTAGCTAAGTATAGGTCATGTTTTATTAAATAGACCATTTTGGAGCTAATAAGCTAATTATGTCATTTAGGTGGAAGCCTAGCTAACTATAGGTCATTTCGGAGCTAACTTGGGTAAAATAGGTCATTCCGGAGCAAACTATGCTTATTAAGCCATTTTGGATCTAGCTAAGCTAATTTTTGGCCATTTAATACCTAAGTTAGGGGGAATAGGTCATCTTGGAGCTAAGTTAGCCTTATTATGTCATTTCGAGGATAATTAGCTAAGTATATGTCATGTTGGAGCTAATTATATCATTTCAAGGATAATTAGCTAAGTATAGGTCATGTTTTATTAAATAGACCATTTTGGAGCTAACTAAGCTAATTGTGTCATTTAGGTGGAAGCCTAGCTAACTATAGGTCATTTCGGAGCTAACTTGGCTAAAATAGGCCATTCAGGAGCAAACTATGCTTATTAAGCCATTTTGGATCTAGCTTCATTTAGGACAGAACGTAGGTAACTATAGGTCATTTATTATTAAATATGTCATTTTAGAGCTAATCAAGCTAATTATGTCATTTAGGTGGAAGGGTAGCTAACTATATGTCGTTTCGGAGCTAACTTGGGTTAAATATGTCATTTTGGAGGATAATTAGCTAAGAATCAATTTTTGGAGCTAATTATGTCAGTTCGAGGATAAATAGCTAAGTATAGGTCATGTTTTATTAAATAGAACATTTTGAAGCTAACTACGCTAATTATGTCATTTATATGGAAGCCTAGCTAACTATAGGTCATTTCGGAGCAAACTTGGGTAAAATAGGTAGGTCATTCTGGAGCAAACTATGCTTATTAAGCCATTATGGATATAGCTAAGCTAATTATATGCCATTTAATACCTAAGTTAGGGGGAATAGGTCATCTTGGATCTAAGTTAGCCTTATTATGTCATTTCGAGGACAATTAGCTAAGTATATGTCATTTTGGAGCTAATTATGTCATTTCGAGGATAATTATCTAAGTATAGGTCATGTTTTATTAAATAGACCATTTTGGAGCTAACTAAGCTAATTATGTCATTTAGGTGGAAGCCTAGCTAACTATAGGTCATTTCAGAGCTAACTTTGGAGAAATATGTCATTCCGGAGCAAACTATGCTTATTAAGCCATTTTGGATCTAGCTAACCTAATTATAGGCCATTTAATACCTAAGTTAGGGGGAATAGGTCATCTTGGAGTTTAGTTAGCCTTATTATGTCATTTAGGAGAGAACGTAGCTAACTATAGGTCATTTATTATTAAATATGTCATTTTAGAGCTAATCAAGCTAATTATGTCATTTAGGTGGAAGCGTAGCTAACTATATGTCGTTTCGGAGCTAACTTGGGTTAAATATGTCATTTTGGAGGATAATTAGCTAAGAATGCATTTTTGGAGTTAATTATGTCAGTTCGAGGATAAATAGCTAAGTATAGGTCATGTTTTATTAAATAGACCATTTTGGAGCTAACTAAGCTAATTATGTCATTTATATGGAAGCCTAGCTAACTATAGGTCAATTCGGAGCTAACTTGGGTAAAATAGGTAGGTCATTCTGGAGCAAACTATGCTTATTAAGCCATTTTGCATCTAGCTAAGGTAATTATAGGCCATTTAATACGTAAGTTAGGGGGAATAGGTCATCTTGGAGCTAAGTTAGCCTTATTATGTCATTTCGAGGATAATTAGCTAAGTATATGTCATTTTGGAGCTAATTATGTCATTTCGAGGATAAATAGCTAAGTATAGGTCGTGTTTTATTAAATAGACCATTTTGGAGCTAACTAAGCTAATTATGTCATTTAGGTGGAAGCCTAGCTAACTATAGGTCATTTCGGAGCTAACTTGGGTAAAATAGGCCATTCAGGAGCAAACTATGCTTATTAAGCCATTTTGGATATAGTTAACCTAATTATAGGCCATTTAATACCTAAGTTAGGGGGAATATGTCATCTTGGAGCTAAGTTAACCTTATTATGTCATTTAGGACAGAACTTAGCTAAATATAGGTCATTTAATATTAAATATGTCATTTTGGAGCTAACTAAGCTAATTATGACATTTAGGTGGAAGCCTAGCTAACTATATGTCGTTTCGGAGCTAACTTGGGTTAAATATGTCGTGTTGGAGGATAATTAGCTAAGAATGCATTTTTGTAGCTAATTATGTCAGTTCGAGGATAAATAGGTAAGTATAGGTCATGTTTTATTAAATAGACCATTTTGGAGCTAACTAAGCTAATTATATAATTTAGGTGGAAGCCTAGCTAATTTTAGGTCATTTCGGAGCTAACTTGGGTAAAATAGATCATTCTGGAGCAAACTATGCTTGTTAAGCCATTTTGGATCTAGCTAAGCTAATTATATGCCATTTAATACGTAAGTTAGGGGGAATAGGTCATCTTAGATCTTAGTTAGCCTTATTATGTCATTTTGAGGATAATTATCTAAGTATATGTCATTTTGGAGCTAATTATGTCATTTCGAGGATAATTAGCTAAGTATAGGTCATGTTTTATTAAATAGACCATTTTGGAGCTAATAAGCTAATTATGTCATTTAGGTGGAAGCCTAGCTAACTATAGGTCATTTCGGAGCTAACTTGGGTAAAATAGGTCATTCCGGAGCAAACTATGCTTATTAAGCCATTTTGGATCTAGCTAAGCTAATTTTTGGCCATTTAATACCTAAGTTAGGGGGAATAGTTCATCTTGGAGCTAAGTTAGCCTTATTATGTCATTTCGAGGATAATTAGCTAAGTATATGTCATGTTGGAGCTAATTATATCATTTCAATGATAATTAGCTAAGTATAGGTCATGTTTTATTAAATAGACCATTTTGGAGCTAACTAAGCTAATTATGTCATTTAGGTGGAAGCCTAGCTAACTATAGGTCATTTCGGAGCTAACTTGGCTAAAATAGGCCATTCAGGAGCAAACTATGCTTATTAAGCCATTTTGGATCTAGCTTCATTTAGGAGAGAACGTAGGTAACTATAGGTCATTTATTATTAAATATGTCATTTTAGAGCTAATCAAGCTAATTATGTCATTTAGGTGGAAGCGTAGCTAACTATATGTCGTTTCGGAGCTAACTTGGGTTAAATATGTCATTTTGGAGGATAATTAGCTAAGAATCAATTTTTGGAGCTAATTATGTCAGTTCGAGGATAAATAGCTAAGTATAGGTCATGTTTTATTGAATAGAACATTTTGAAGCTAACTAAGCTAATTATGTCATTTATATGGAAGCCTAGCTAACTATAGGTCATTTGAAGCAAACTTGGGTAAAATAGGTAGGTCATTCTGGAGCAAACTATGCTTATTAAGCCATTTTGGATATAGCTAAGCTAATTATATGCCATTTAATACCTAAGTTAGGGGGAATAGGTCATCTTGGATCTAAGTTAGCCTTATTATGTCATTTCGAGGACAATTAGCTAAGTATATGTCATTTTGGAGCTAATTATGTCATTTCGAGGATAATTATCTAAGTATAGGTCATGTTTTATTAAATAGACCATTTTGCAGCTAACTAAGCTAATTATGTCATTTAGGTGGAAGCCTAGCTAACTATAGGTCATTTCAGAGCTAATTAGGGTAAAATAGGTCATTACGGAGCAAATTATGCTTATTAAGCCATTATTAAAACACTAGAAGAGAACTGAGCTAAGTATGTGTAATTTTTAATAAAGCACTAGAAATAACATACCATTATTGTCATCACGACGGTGAAGCCTAGCTAACTATAGGTCATTTCGGAGCTAACTTTGGTAAAATATGTCATTCCGGAGCAAACTATGCTTATTAAGCCATTTTGGATCTAGCTAACCTAATTATAGGCCATTTAATACCTAAGTTAGGGGGAATAGGTCATCTTGGAGCTAAGTTAGCCTTATTATGTCATTTAGTAGAGAACGTAGCTAACTATAGGTCATTTATTATTAAATATGTCATTTTAGAGCTAATCAAGCTAATTATGTCATTTAGGTGGAAGCGTAGCTAACTATATGTCGTTTCGGAGCTAACTTGGGTTAAATATGTCATTTTGGAGGATAATTAGCTAAGAATGCATTTTTGGAGTTAATTATGTCAGTTCGAGGATAAATAGCTAAGTATAGGTCATGGTTTATTAAATAGACCATTTTGGAGCTAACTAAGCTAATTATGTCATTTATATGGAAGCCTAGCTAACTATAGGTCATTTCGGAGCTAACTTGGGTAAAATAGGTAGGTCATTCTGGATCAAACTATTCTTATTAAGCCATTTTGGATCTAGCTAAGCTAATTATATGCCATTTAATACCTAAGTTAGGGGGAATAGGTCATCTTGGATCTAAGTTAACCTTATTTTATAATTTCGAGGATAATTAGCTAAGTATATGTCATTTTGGAGCCAATTATGTCATTTCGAGGATAATTATCTAAGTATAGGTCATGTTTTATTAAATATACCATTTTGGAGCTAACTAAGCTAATTATGTCATTTAGGTGGAAGCCTAGCTAACTATAGGTCATTTCGGAGCTAACTTGCTAAAATAGGCCATTCAGGAGCAAACTATGCTTATTAAGCCATTTTGGATCTAGCTTCATTTAGGACAGAACGTAGGTAACTATAGGTCATTTATTATTAAATATGTCATTTTAGAGCTAATCAAGCTAATTATGTCATTTAGGTGGAAGGGTAGCTAACTATATGTCGTTTCGGAGCTAACTTGGGTTAAATATGTCATTTTGGAGGATAATTAGCTAAGAATCAATTTTTGGAGCTAATTATGTCAGTTCGAGGATAAATAGCTAAGTATAGGTCATGTTTTATTAAATAGAACATTTTGAAGCTAACTACGCTAATTATGTCATTTATATGGAAGCCTAGCTAACTATAGGTCATTTCGGAGCAAACTTGGGTAAAATAGGTAGGTCATTCTGGAGCAAACTATGCTTATTAAGCCATTATGGATATAGCTAAGCTAATTATATGCCATTTAATACCTAAGTTAGGGGGAATAGGTCATCTTGGATCTAAGTTAGCCTTATTATGTCATTTCGAGGACAATTAGCTAAGTATATGTCATTTTGGAGCTAATTATGTCATTTCGAGGATAATTATCTAAGTATAGGTCATGTTTTATTAAATAGACCATTTTGGAGCTAACTAAGCTAATTATGTCATTTAGGTGGAAGCCTAGCTAACTATAGGTCATTTCAGAGCTAACTTTGGCGAAATATGTCATTCCGGAGCAAACTATGCTTATTAAGCCATTTTGGATCTAGCTAACCTAATTATAGGCCATTTAATACCTAAGTTAGGGGGAATAGGTCATCTTGGAGCTTAGTTAGCCTTATTATGTCATTTAGGAGAGAACGTAGCTAACTATAGGTCATTTATTATTAAATATGTCATTTTAGAGCTAATCAAGCTAATTATGTCATTTAGGTGGAAGCGTAGCTAACTATATGTCGTTTCGGAGCTAACTTGGGTTAAATATGTCATTTTGGAGGATAATTAGCTAAGAATGCATTTTTGGAGTTAATTATGTCAGTTCGAGGATAAATAGCTAAGTATAGGTCATGTTTTATTAAATAGACCATTTTGGAGCTAACTAAGCTAATTATGTCATTTATATGGAAGCCTAGCTAACTATAGGTCAATTCGGAGCTAACTTGGGTAAAATAGGTAGGTCATTCTGGAGCAAACTATGCTTATTAAGCCATTTTGCATCTAGCTAAGGTAATTATAGGCCATTTAATACGTAAGTTAGGGGGAATAGGTCATCTTGGAGCTAAGTTAGCCTTATTATGTCATTTCGAGGATAATTAGCTAAGTATATGTCATTTTGGAGCTAATTATGTCATTTCGAGGATAAATAGCTAAGTATAGGTCGTGTTTTATTAAATAGACCATTTTGGAGCTAACTAAGCTAATTATGTCATTTAGGTGGAAGCCTAGCTAACTATAGGTCATTTCGGAGCTAACTTGGGTAAAATAGGCCATTCAGGAGCAAACTATGCTTATTAAGCCATTTTGGATATAGTTAACCTAATTATAGGCCATTTAATACCTAAGTTAGGGGGAATATGTCATCTTGGAGCTAAGTTAACCTTATTATGTCATTTAGGACAGAACTTAGCTAAATATAGGTCATTTAATATTAAATATGTCATTTTGGAGCTAACTAAGCTAATTATGACATTTAGGTGGAAGCCTAGCTAACTATATGTCGTTTCGGAGCTAACTTGGGTTAAATATGTCGTGTTGGAGGATAATTAGCTAAGAATGCATTTTTGTAGCTAATTATGTCAGTTCGAGGATAAATAGGTAAGTATAGGTCATGTTTTATTAAATAGACCATTTTGGAGCTAACTAAGCTAATTATATAATTTAGGTGGAAGCCTAGCTAATTTTAGGTCATTTCGGAGCTAACTTGGGTAAAATAGATCATTCTGGAGCAAACTATGCTTGTTAAGCCATTTTGGATCTAGCTAAGCTAATTATATGCCATTTAATACGTAAGTTAGGGGGAATAGGTCATCTTAGATCTTAGTTAGCCTTATTATGTCATTTTGAGGATAATTATCTAAGTATATGTCATTTTGGAGCTAATTATGTCATTTCGAGGATAATTAGCTAAGTATAGGTCATGTTTTATTAAATAGACCATTTTGGAGCTAATAAGCTAATTATGTCATTTAGGTGGAAGCCTAGCTAACTATAGGTCATTTCGGAGCTAACTTGGGTAAAATAGGTCATTCCGGAGCAAACTATGCTTATTAAGCCATTTTGGATCTAGCTAAGCTAATTTTTGGCCATTTAATACCTAAGTTAGGGGGAATAGTTCATCTTGGAGCTAAGTTAGCCTTATTATGTCATTTCGAGGATAATTAGCTAAGTATATGTCATGTTGGAGCTAATTATATCATTTCAATGATAATTAGCTAAGTATAGGTCATGTTTTATTAAATAGACCATTTTGGAGCTAACTAAGCTAATTATGTCATTTAGGTGGAAGCCTAGCTAACTATAGGTCATTTCGGAGCTAACTTGGCTAAAATAGGCCATTCAGGAGCAAACTATGCTTATTAAGCCATTTTGGATCTAGCTTCATTTAGGAGAGAACGTAGGTAACTATAGGTCATTTATTATTAAATATGTCATTTTAGAGCTAATCAAGCTAATTATGTCATTTAGGTGGAAGCGTAGCTAACTATATGTCGTTTCGGAGCTAACTTGGGTTAAATATGTCATTTTGGAGGATAATTAGCTAAGAATCAATTTTTGGAGCTAATTATGTCAGTTCGAGGATAAATAGCTAAGTATAGGTCATGTTTTATTAAATAGAACATTTTGAAGCTAACTACGCTAATTATGTCATTTATATGGAAGCCTAGCTAACTATAGGTCATTTCGGAGCAAACTTGGGTAAAATAGGTAGGTCATTCTGGAGCAAACTATGCTTATTAAGCCATTATGGATATAGCTAAGCTAATTATATGCCATTTAATACCTAAGTTAGGGGGAATAGGTCATCTTGGATCTAAGTTAGCCTTATTATGTCATTTCGAGGACAATTAGCTAAGTATATGTCATTTTGGAGCTAATTATGTCATTTCGAGGATAATTATCTAAGTATAGGTCATGTTTTATTAAATAGACCATTTTGGAGCTAACTAAGCTAATTATGTCATTTAGGTGGAAGCCTAGCTAACTATAGGTCATTTCAGAGCTAACTTTGGCGAAATATGTCATTCCGGAGCAAACTATGCTTATTAAGCCATTTTGGATCTAGCTAACCTAATTATAGGCCATTTAATACCTAAGTTAGGGGGAATAGGTCATCTTGGAGCTTAGTTAGCCTTATTATGTCATTTAGGAGAGAACGTAGCTAACTATAGGTCATTTATTATTAAATATGTCATTTTAGAGCTAATCAAGCTAATTATGTCATTTAGGTGGAAGCGTAGCTAACTATATGTCGTTTCGGAGCTAACTTGGGTTAAATATGTCATTTTGGAGGATAATTAGCTAAGAATGCATTTTTGGAGTTAATTATGTCAGTTCGAGGATAAATAGCTAAGTATAGGTCATGTTTTATTAAATAGACCATTTTGGAGCTAACTAAGCTAATTATGTCATTTATATGGAAGCCTAGCTAACTATAGGTCAATTCGGAGCTAACTTGGGTAAAATAGGTAGGTCATTCTGGAGCAAACTATGCTTATTAAGCCATTTTGCATCTAGCTAAGGTAATTATAGGCCATTTAATACGTAAGTTAGGGGGAATAGGTCATCTTGGAGCTAAGTTAGCCTTATTATGTCATTTCGAGGATAATTAGCTAAGTATATGTCATTTTGGAGCTAATTATGTCATTTCGAGGATAAATAGCTAAGTATAGGTCGTGTTTTATTAAATAGACCATTTTGGAGCTAACTAAGCTAATTATGTCATTTAGGTGGAAGCCTAGCTAACTATAGGTCATTTCGGAGCTAACTTGGGTAAAATAGGCCATTCAGGAGCAAACTATGCTTATTAAGCCATTTTGGATATAGTTAACCTAATTATAGGCCATTTAATACCTAAGTTAGGGGGAATATGTCATCTTGGAGCTAAGTTAACCTTATTATGTCATTTAGGACAGAACTTAGCTAAATATAGGTCATTTAATATTAAATATGTCATTTTGGAGCTAACTAAGCTAATTATGACATTTAGGTGGAAGCCTAGCTAACTATATGTCGTTTCGGAGCTAACTTGGGTTAAATATGTCGTGTTGGAGGATAATTAGCTAAGAATGCATTTTTGTAGCTAATTATGTCAGTTCGAGGATAAATAGGTAAGTATAGGTCATGTTTTATTAAATAGACCATTTTGGAGCTAACTAAGCTAATTATATAATTTAGGTGGAAGCCTAGCTAATTTTAGGTCATTTCGGAGCTAACTTGGGTAAAATAGATCATTCTGGAGCAAACTATGCTTGTTAAGCCATTTTGGATCTAGCTAAGCTAATTATATGCCATTTAATACGTAAGTTAGGGGGAATAGGTCATCTTAGATCTTAGTTAGCCTTATTATGTCATTTTGAGGATAATTATCTAAGTATATGTCATTTTGGAGCTAATTATGTCATTTCGAGGATAATTAGCTAAGTATAGGTCATGTTTTATTAAATAGACCATTTTGGAGCTAATAAGCTAATTATGTCATTTAGGTGGAAGCCTAGCTAACTATAGGTCATTTCGGAGCTAACTTGGGTAAAATAGGTCATTCCGGAGCAAACTATGCTTATTAAGCCATTTTGGATCTAGCTAAGCTAATTTTTGGCCATTTAATACCTAAGTTAGGGGGAATAGTTCATCTTGGAGCTAAGTTAGCCTTATTATGTCATTTCGAGGATAATTAGCTAAGTATATGTCATGTTGGAGCTAATTATATCATTTCAATGATAATTAGCTAAGTATAGGTCATGTTTTATTAAATAGACCATTTTGGAGCTAACTAAGCTAATTATGTCATTTAGGTGGAAGCCTAGCTAACTATAGGTCATTTCGGAGCTAACTTGGCTAAAATAGGCCATTCAGGAGCAAACTATGCTTATTAAGCCATTTTGGATCTAGCTTCATTTAGGAGAGAACGTAGGTAACTATAGGTCATTTATTATTAAATATGTCATTTTAGAGCTAATCAAGCTAATTATGTCATTTAGGTGGAAGCGTAGCTAACTATATGTCGTTTCGGAGCTAACTTGGGTTAAATATGTCATTTTGGAGGATAATTAGCTAAGAATCAATTTTTGGAGCTAATTATGTCAGTTCGAGGATAAATAGCTAAGTATAGGTCATGTTTTATTGAATAGAACATTTTGAAGCTAACTAAGCTAATTATGTCATTTATATGGAAGCCTAGCTAACTATAGGTCATTTGAAGCAAACTTGGGTAAAATAGGTAGGTCATTCTGGAGCAAACTATGCTTATTAAGCCATTTTGGATATAGCTAAGCTAATTATATGCCATTTAATACCTAAGTTAGGGGGAATAGGTCATCTTGGATCTAAGTTAGCCTTATTATGTCATTCCGAGGACAATTAGCTAAGTATATGTCATTTTGGAGCTAATTATGTCATTTCGAGGATAATTATCTAAGTATAGGTCATGTTTTATTAAATAGACCATTTTGCAGCTAACTAAGCTAATTATGTCATTTAGGTGGAAGCCTAGCTAACTATAGGTCATTTCAGAGCTATTTAGGGTAAAATAGGTCATTACAGAGCAAATTATGCTTATTAAGCCATTATTAAAACACTAGAAGAGAACTTAGCTAAGTATGTGTAATTTTTAATAAAGCACTAGAAATAACATACCATTATTGTCATCACGACGGTGAAGCCTAGCTAACTATAGGTCATTTCGGAGCTAACTTTGGTAAAATATGTCATTCCGGAGCAAACTATGCTTATTAAGCCATTTTGGATCTAGCTAACCTAATTATAGGCCATTTAATACCTAAGTTAGGGGGAATAGGTCATCTTGGAGCTAAGTTAGCCTTATTATGTCATTTAGGAGAGAACGTAGCTAACTATAGGTCATTTATTATTAAATATGTCATTTTAGAGCTAATCAAGCTAATTATGTCATTTAGGTGGAAGCGTAGCTAACTATATGTCGTTTCGGAGCTAACTTGGGTTAAATATGTCATTTTGGAGGATAATTAGCTAAGAATGCATTTTTGGAGTTAATTATGTCAGTTCGAGGATAAATAGCTAAGTATAGGTCATGTTTTATTAAATAGACCATTTTGGAGCTAACTAAGCTAATTATGTCATTTATATGGAAGCCTAGCTAACTATAGGTCATTTCGGAGCTAACTTGGGTAAAATAGGTAGGTCATTCTGGATCAAACTATGCTTATTAAGCCATTTTGGATCTAGCTAAGCTAATTATATGCCATTTAATACCTAAGTTAGGGGGAATAGGTCATCTTGGATCTAAGTTAACCTTATTTTATAATTTCGAGGATAATTAGCTAAGTATATGTCATTTTGGAGCCAATTATGTCATTTCGAGGATAATTATCTAAGTATAGGTCATGTTTTATTAAATATACCATTTTGGAGCTAACTAAGCTAATTATGTCATTTAGGTGGAAGCCTAGCTAACTATAGGTCATTTCGGAGCTAACTTGGGTGAAATAGGTCATTCCGGAGCAAACTATGCTTATTAAGCCATTTTGGATCTAGCAAAGCTAATTATAGGCCATTTAATACCTAAGTTAGGGGGAATAGGTCATCTTGGAGCTAAGTTAGCCTTATTATGTCATTTCGATGATGATTAGCTAAGTATATGTCATTTTAGAGCTAATTATGTCATTTCGAGGATAATTAGCTAAGTATAGGTCATGTTTTATTGAATAGACCATTTTGGAGCTAACTAAGCTAATTATGTCATTTAGGTGGAAGCGTAGCTAACTATAGGTCATTTCGGAGCTAACTTGGGTAAAATAGGTCATTCCGGAGCAAACTATGCTTATTAAGCCATTTTGGATCTAGCTAACCTAATTATAGGCCATTTAATACCTAAGTTAGGGGGAATAGGTCATCTTGGAGCTAAGTTAGCCTTATTATGTTATTTCGATGACAATTAGCTAAGTATATGTCATTTTGGAGCTAATTATGTCATTTCAAGGATAATTAGCTAAGTATAGGTCATGTTTTATTGAATAGACCATTTTGGAGCTAACTAAGCTAATTATGTCATTTAGGTGGAAGCCTAGCTAACTATAGGTCATTTCGGAGCTAACTTGGGTAAAATAGGTCATTCCGGAGCAAACTATGCTTATTAAGACATTTTGGATCTAGCTAACCTAATTATAGGCCATTTAATACCTAAGTTAGGGGGAATATGTCATCTTGGAGCTAACTTAGCCTTATTATGTCATTTGGGAGAGAACTTAGCTAACTATAGGTCATTTATTATTAACTAGCTCATTTTGGAGCTAACTAAGCTAAATATGTCATTTAGGTGGAACCCTTGCTAACTATATGTCGTTTTAGAGTTAACTTGGGTTAAATATGTCGTTTTGGAGGATAATTAATTAAGAATGCATTTTTGGAGCTAATTATGTCAGTTCGAGGATAAATAGCTAAGTATAGGTCATGTTTTATTAAATAGACCATTTTGGAGCTAACTAAGCTAATTATGTTATTTAGGTGGAAGCCTAGCTAACTATAGGTCATTTCGGAGCTAACTTGGGTGAAATAGGTCATTCCGGAGCAAACTATGCTTATTAAGCCATTTTGGATCTAGCTAAGCTAACTATAGGCCATTTAATACCTAAGTTAGGGGGAATAGGTCATCTTGGAGCTAAGTTAACCTTATTATGTCATTTAGGAGAGAACTTAGCTAACTATAGGTCGTCTATTATTAAATAGGTCATTTTGGAGCTAACTAAGCTAATTATGTCATTTAGGTGGAAGCCTAGCTAACTATATGTCGTTTCAGAGCTAACTTGGGTTAAATATGTCATTTTGGACAATAATTAACTAAGAATGCATTTTTGGAGCTAATTATGTTATCTCGAGGATAATTAGCTAAGTATAGGTCATGTTTTATTAAATAGACCATTTTGCAGCTAACTAAGCTAATTATATCATTTAGGTGGAAGCCTAGCTAACTATAGGTCATTTCAGAGCTAACTAGGGTAAAATAGGTCATTACGGAGCAAATTATGCTTATTAAGCCATTATTGAAACATTAGAAGAGAACTTAGCTAAGTATAAGTAATTTTTAATAAAGCACCAGAAATAACATACCATTATTATCATCACGACGGTGAAGGCTAGCTAACTATAGGTCATTTCGGAGCTAAATTTGGTAAAATATGTCATTCCGGAGCAAACTATGCTTATTAAGCCATTTTGGATCTGGCTAAGCTAATTATAGGCCATTTAATACCTAAGTTAGGGGGAATAGGTCATCTTGGAGCTAAGTTAGCTTTATTATGTCATTTCGATGATAATTAGCTAAGTATATGTCATTTTGGAGCTAATTATGTCATTTCGAGGATAATTAGCTAAGTATGGGTCATGTTTTATTAAATAGACCATTTTGGTGCTAACTAAGCTAATTATGTCATTTAGGTGGAAGCCTAGTTAACTATATGTCATTTCGAAGCTAACTTGGGTAAAATAGGTCATTCCGGAGCAAACTATGCTTATTAAGCCATTTTGGATCTGGCTAAGCTAATTATAGGCCATTTAATACCTAAGTTAGGGGGAATAGGTCATCGTGTAGCTAAGTTAGCCTTATTATGTCATTTAGGACACAACTTAGCTAACTACAGGTCATTTATTATTAAATAGGTCATTTTTGAGCTAACTAAGCTAATTATGACATTTAGGTGGAAGCCTAGCTAACTATATGTCGTTTCGGAGCTAACTTGGGTTAAATATGTCATTTTGGAGCATAATTAGCTAAGAATGCATTTTTGGAGCTAATTATGTCAGTTCGAGGATAAATAGCTAAGTATAGGTCATGTTTTATTAAATAGACCATTTTGGAGCTAACTAAGCTAATTATATCATTCAGGTGGAAGCCTAACTAAATATAGGTCATTTCGGAGCTAACTTGGGTGAAATAGGTCATTCCGGAGCAAATATGCTTATTAAGCCATTTTGGATCTAGCTAAGCTAATTTTATGCCATTTAATACCTAAGTTAGGGGGAATAGGTCATCTTGGATCTAAGTTAGCCTTATTATGTCATTTCGACGATAATTAGCTAAGTATATGTCATTTTGGAGCTAATTATGTCATTTCGAGGATAAATAGCTAAGTATAGGTCGTGTTTTATTAAATAGACCATTTTGGAGCTAACTAAGCTAATTATGTCATTTAGGTGGAAGCCTAGCTAACTATAGGTCATTTCGGAGCTAACTTGGGTAAAATAGGCCATTCAGGAGCAAACTATGCTTATTAAGCCATTTTGGATCTAGCTAACCTAATTATAGGCCATTTAATACCTAAGTTAGGGGGAATATGTCATCTTGGAGCTAAGTTAACCTTATTATGTCATTCAGGAGAGAACTTAGCTAAATATAGGTCATTTAATATTAAATAGGTCATTTTGGAGCTAACTAAGCTAATTATGACATTTAGGTGGAAGCCTAGCTAACTATATGTCGTTTCGGAGCTAACTTGGTTTAATATGTCGTTTTGGAGGATAATTAGCTAAGAATGCATTTTTGTAGCTAATTATGTCAGTTCGAGGATAAATAACTAAGTATAGGTCATGTTTTATTAAATAGACCATTTTGGAATTAACTAAGCTAATTATATCATTCAGGTGGAAGCCTAGCTAACTTTAGATCATTTCGGAGCTAACTTGGGTAAAATAGATTATTTTGGAGCAAACTATGCTTGTTAAGCCATTTTGGATCTAGCTAAGCTAATTATATGCCATTTAATACGTAAGTTAGGGGGAATAGGTCATCTTAGATCTTAGTTAGCCTTATTATGTCATTTTGAGGATAATTACCTAAGTATATGTCATTTTGGAGCTAATTATGTCATTTCGAGGATAATTAGCTAAGTATAGGTCATGTTTTATTAAATAGACCATTTTGGAGCTAATAAGCTAATTATGTCATTTAGGTGGAAGCCTAGCTAACTATAGGTCATTTCGGAGCTAACTTGGGTAAAATAGGTCATTCCGGAGCAAACTATGCTTATTAAGCCATTTTGGATCTAGCTAAGCTATTTTTTGCCATTTAATACCTAAGTTAGGGGGAATAGGTCATCTTGGAGCTAAGTTAGCCTTATTATATCATTTCGAGGATAATTAGCTAAGTATATGTCATGTTGGAGCTAATTATATCATTTCAAGGATAATTAGCTAAGTATAGGTCATGTTTTATTAAATAGACCATTTTGGAGCTAACTAAGCTAATTATGTCATTTAGGTGGAAGCCTAGCTAACTATAGGTCATTTCGGAGCTAACTTGGGTAAAATAGGCCATTCAGGAGCAAACTATACTTATTAAGCCATTTTGGATCTGGCTAAGCTAATTATAGGCCATTTAATACCTAAGTTAGGGGGAATAGGTCATCTTGGAGCTAACTTAGCCTTATTATGTCATTTGGGAGAGAACTTAGCTAACTATAGGTCATTTATTATTAAATAGCTCATTTTGGAGCTAACTAAGCTAATTATGTCATTTAGGTGGAACCCTAGCTAACTATATGTCGTTTCAGAGTTAACTTGGGTTAAATATGTCGTTTTGGAGGATAATTAATTAAGAATGCATTTTTGGAGCTAATTATGTCAGTTCGAGGATAAATAGGTAAGTATAGGTCATGTTTTATTAAATAGACCATTTTGGAGCTAACTAAGCTAATTATGTTATTTAGGTGGAAGCCTAGCTAACTATAGGTCATTTCGGAGCTAACTTGGGTGAAATAGGTCATTCCGGAGCAAACTATGCTTATTAAGCCATTTTGGATCTAGCTAAGCTAATTATAGGCCATTTAATACCTAAGTTAGGGGGAATAGGTCATCTTGGAGCTAAGTTAGCCTTATTATGTCATTTAGGAGAGAACTTAGCTAACTATAGGTCATTTATTATTAAATAGGTCATTTTGGAGCTAACTAAGCTAATTATGTCATTTAGGTGGAAGCCTAGCTAACTATATGTCGTTTCAGAGCTATCTTGGGTTAAATATGTCATTTTGGACAATAATTAGCTAAGAATGCATTTTTGGAGCTAATTATGTCATCTCGAGGATAATTAGCTAAGTATAGGTCATGTTTTGTTAAATATACCATTTTGGAGCTAACTAAGCTAATTATGTCATTTAGGTGGAAGCCTAGCTAACTATAGGTCGTTTCGGAGCTAACTAGGGTAAAATAGGTCATTCCGGAGCAAATTATGCTTATTAAGCCATTATTAAAACACTAGAAGAGAACTTAGCTAAGTAGATATAATTTTTAATAAAGCACTAGAAATAACATACCATTATCGTCATCACGACGGTGAAGCATGGTGGCTCTGGCTTGTTTCACGTGGAGAAGGCTGTCCTGGAGAAGGCTCCACTTAGAAGGGTCGTGCGATGCGTTTCGGGAGATATTCTGCACCTAACATCATTTGCAATGTGTTGTTAGCATGAACACACTCTTAAGATCACTACACTGAAATGAAACTCACCGTCCCCGCCATGTTAATGACTGCCATCGCCGGAGGGACTTGGCCGGTCTTCTAGCACATAGACTGTACATTTGGTTTCGACGAGTCAAACTTTTTAGTTACTAATGAAATGGACATTAAAATGTAAGATTTGAAATAATATGAAGAAGAAACTTACCACGAAGAACTCGTATATGGCCCTGTTAGACGCATCATTCCGTGCCCTCTCCGCCTCCATCGATGCAGTCGTCCTCTCCTCCAGCTCCCTCATCTCCTTATCCTTCTCCGCCATAACCACCTGCATTGCCTCTCTCTCTTTCAGAATAGCAGCCTGCAACAGAACTCATTGTTAGCATTGTAATCATATTGGTTCCAACGCACAACATAATGCGGAAAGATAGTTGAGTCCATTAAACTAACCTCGATGGCGAGCTCGACTGGCCGTGGACGAGGTGTTATCTCCGGACAGGAGCTCGTTTGGCGTGCCTTTATCTGTCGGAGAGTGATAGGACAATGTATAAGGCCGTCTCCAATGGCGATCGGGTCATGGGGCCTCCCGTTGCCAGCTATCATCACCAACTCTGGATCAATAGGCCTCTCGCTCGGGTTAAAGTCCTCCCCTTTCCTCGCCTTCCGGTGATCTCTTTACTTCACGAGCTTGTGGTGGGAGGAGATGTTTGTGAAGTTTTCTGGATGCTCGAGGTCAGACTCGGAGAATTCCTTGACCTTCTTGTATGAGGTAGTATGGGCCATCACATACATGTCGTATATCTGTGGCACCTCCGTCTTATTATGACGCGCCTAAAAGAGAGAGAGAGAGGAAATATGTATTAGTAAAGGGCTCAAGATAGCATTAAGAATGAATTGCATGAGGCATGAAGCAAACCACATACCCAGTTCTCGCCAAATTGGATTAAGTTGATGCTCCCTTGATGGTGTGGCACACCAACCATTTTGCCACGCCTCTCCTTGGTGTTGTTGTGGCTGGCCTCCCACGTTTTGGAGCACCACTGATCCACCAAGGCATCCCAACAATCCATCTTATCCACACACCATCTCGGGGGCACCTAAGTTAATAAAGAGAAATTTGAGCGCGTAAGAACCAAATCAAGGAAACTAACTATAAAGCCTTAATAATATGTAATTACCTTCATGTAATGCTCCTTCTCCATCTTAGAATCACGACACTTCGCCTTGTCCTTCCTAATACACCGCGTGGCATAGTAGTCTCGAACAGTATGCACCCGAGCCTCGTGCCGAAAGTTTTGAAGTAGGCGGCGACATTCGGTTTCGATAACCTTTGTCGCGTCCTCCTCGTATCCATCTCACACCTGTAGTAGGTATGCAAATGAGACAACACCGATTAGTACAATAACTAGCTATGGTTGATTTATAATAGTGTGAAGGAGAAATTACCCCGAACTGTCGGATCACCATGTCGGCCCTCGTGTGGCACAAAACACCGTCGATCTCCACCTCCGGAGGGGCCGGGGCACCCAAGTAGTGCTCCCAGGTCATTCCTACCTCTCGCTCCCGATCGGGCAACATAACAAACCCTGGGAAGTTTTTACGGCAAAGCACACCATGGACGCTGTTGGGCTTGCGGACACACTTGGCAACAATCCAACCCCTACGGTATGACAAATTAAAGCCAAAACATTAGATATTTGAGAAAACGTGAAGGCAAAAGGTTAAATAAGAGTAAATTAACTTACTTGTCCCCATTTGGCCTAATCGACCACCTCTGCTCGGGGGCCGCCGGCACGAGCGGGAGCCCTGAACTACCACGCTGGTAGACGGTAGCCCCCTCACCCAGCTTCTCATCGCTACGAGCATGGCCACTTGGCCCAGCCCAGGTATCCCACTAGGTCTCTAGGGACGTACCCTCATCCCTGCTTTGCTACGGAGTCGCCTGGAATGAAGCCTCTGGGACACGAGTCTCGTGGGTCGAAGGATCGTCGACCCGAGGCTCGTCGACCCGAGGCTCGTGAACCGGAGACTGTGTAGCCTGGACCTCAGACAAATCCACCGTAGAAGTCAAGTGCTCAGGTGAATCAGCTTGGGGTGGTGGCGGAGACCGTTTAGCCGCCACCTGAGAAGGCGTGGCAGCCACCGCCCAGCCTCTCCCGCGGCCACGTGTACCTTTAGTACAACATAAATACCAACATGAGTAATAAAATGTATATAAATACCAATATGCATACCACATGACTACAACATAAATACCAACATGAATACAATGTGTACCTTTAGTACCTCTCGGCTTCGCGGGGGGTCGACCTCCTCTCACGGGGGGCGCTCCTTGTAGAGTAGAGAGCAACGCTCTCCGAAGAGGCGAGTCAGGAATGTAAGTACCCATCCCACCACCCGCCTGAAAAGACCTCGATGACGCCTAGAGGGGGGGGGGTGAATAGGCTATTTAAAAACTTCTTCAGATTTGGCTTGAACCTGATGCGGAAATAAACTAAGAGGGTACTTGTCAAGCACAAATCCTAAATGCACTAGGCACTGCAACGTGTATTAACAACACGATCTACCAAGATGGACACAATGCAGTTACTAACAAGCACAAGTAAGTTACACAAACTTACTTGAGCTATATCACACGGCAAGTAGGTGAACAACACAAGATACTAGATCACACTATATCACACGATATATCAAGGGCTGCAAGTATGTACGTGTGAATATAGAGGGTATGCTTGATTGATTAATCTTGTACAAGAAATGGCCAACACAATATAATGAGCACAAGCAATATGCAATGTATGTATGCTCAAATAACATAAGTAAACCACAAGTAAGGAGTTAGGGTTAAGGATAACCAAGGTCACTGAGACGAAGATGTATCCCGATGTTCACTTCCTTGGAGGGAAGCTAGTCACCGTTAGAGAGGTGGATGATACCACGAAGGCTCACCCTATTCTCCCTTTGAGATAACACCACGAAGGCGTTTCTCAACCACTAGTGGTAAGCCTTTGAGGTGGCTTCCAAACCCTCAGAAACTTTTCTGGGGGAAATCACACGGATTGATTCCTCTCCGAAGAACTCCTACCGCCTAGGAGTCTCCAACCTCCAAGAGTAACAAGATCACGGGGAATGCTCAAAACTTGCTCAAATCACAAATATCTTGGGTTGAGAGAAGGAGGGGGAGACGATCTATCTTTTGATTGGAACAAACCTCAAAGGGGCTCGCAAATGCTCTTGGGATCTAAGATTTGGAGTGAGCAAATGTGTGTGAGGTGGAAATGTGTTCTTATGAGGATAAGGCTGTGTTGGGCAACCCTCTCACGAAGTGGGAGGGGGGTATTTATAGTGGAGAGTGAAATCCAGCCGTTGGAGGTGCTTTAAGTCACACAGGGTCCGGACGTCCGACAGTTGCCGGAAGTTCGGGCGTCCGCAAGGGGTCGGACGTCCGACAGGGGTCGGTCGTCCGAGGCCTGTAGATACGACTGAACCTATTTTGAATTTATCAGCGACCGGACGTCCGACAGGGGTTGGTCGTCCGAGGCCTGTAGATATGACTGAACCTATGTTGAATTTATTAGCGACTGGACGTCCGGAGAGGACCGGAGATCCGAGTTATACAGCTCAACTTCTACTGGTGGTAGGTTCCGGATTTCCGACGGGGGTCGGACGTCCGGTACTCAGACGTCCGGAGGCAGCCGGAAATCCGAGTTATAGAGCTCATGTTCTTCTGGTGCAGGGCTCCGGATTTCGGAAGTTGGTCGGTCGTCCGACCCTTGACCGGCCCTCGGACGTCCGGAGAGAGCTGGAAGTCCAACTTATATGGCTCAAGTTTCTCTGGTGCATAGTTTCGGAATTCCGAAGCTGGTCGGATATCCGGGCCTCGGACGTCCGGAGGGAGCCGGAAGTCCGAGTTATATGGCTCTGATTTCTCTGGCATAGAATTCCGGATTTCAAAGGTAGTCGGTCGTCTGGCCCTCGGACGTCCGGAGGAAGCCGGATGTCCGAGGCACTGGTTCTGTTTTCAGATAACAGCAAAGCAGTGGAGATGTGGTATGAGCAGAAAGTGAAGATGTAGTTTGAGCAAGTTCATCACAAAACCTGTGATCCCCTCTTAATAGTGCGGGATCCCTAAGGACTCAAGAATCATAAAAGAGTACTGATGATCCATACTTGAGTGTATACTTTTATTCGCTGATCATCACTCCACACCACTAACGTCAAAGGAATTGATACCTTTGAGTTAGCCCTTTCACCTGAGCTTGATGTTGTTGTTCCTTCTTGGCTCAAGTTGAAAGCAAGACATGATGAAGTCTTCAAGTAGCTTTCCCATACACAATGCGGAAAGCCTAGCTTATGTATTCATCTTCATTTGTCCACCATGTGAACATCCACAAGAATCAAGCATGTAGTGCTCAGGAATGCTTATCTTGATTTTGTCCTTGTTAGCAGATGAGGTTGTCCTTATCAACACATGATCATTGACAATAGTTTCAATGATATATTCGTGCTGATCCACTTGAACTTGCACACCACAATCTTGATGACGATGACCACTTGACGTCATCCTTCATGGGTTGTATGAGATCTTCCTTTTGACGCAAGCCCAATGGAACTTGCACACCACAATTTTGATGACGATCACCACTTGACGTCATCCTTCATGGGTTGTATGAGATATTCCTTTTGACGCAGGCCCAATGGAAAGACACCTAACCCCCACATAGGAGTCTCACAATGACCATGGGTTAGTACACAAACACGTAATGGACAATGCTTACCATACCATGGGATCACTTGATCCCTCTCGGTACATCTTATACGCTTTGTGTGTTGATCATCTTGATTTACTCTTTGTCTGAGATCTTGATCAACCTAGTGTTTCTATGACCATTCTTTGGATAATACCTTGAATAACATCTTGGTCAACATATAAACTCCTTGAACCCAATAGATGGACTTCAAGAAGTGCCTATGGACAAATCCTATAAATATAACTTAAGGCAACCATTAGTCCATAGGAATTGTCATCAATTACCAAAACCACATATGGAGATATATGCTCTAACAATCTCCCCCATTTTGGTAATTGAAGACAACCACTTCAAGAGAGTTTATATAAGGAAATAAGCATAACCAAGCACACACATACAAGGTAATACTGCATGTGAGCAAGATGTAAATGCTTACGCAATAAAAGCAAAACCCTCTAAACATATCCAAAGTAAACTCTCTAAACTTCTCCCCCATTCGCATCGATTGCCAAAATGGACGAAAAGTTTAGAAAGCAAATATAGTAGGTGGTCCTCCAAAAAGTGTGCACTTCTCAGCAAATGAGTGCAGAAAAATACACAAATACAATGATAAGTAGTTGGAGGAAAACAAACTATATTGAGGACCCAAAAATTGCAAATAAAAGAACTGTATGCCACAAAGACATACAAAGATAGAGGCAAGCAATCAAAAGATTCTAGATGGAACAAACAATCATATGGTCCTTCGAACCACGTGAATAAAAGATATTATGATAAAGGCAACATAGTGCTTTATCAAAAACTAGAGAAGCTCCCCATGATTTGTACACTAATATGAGATTTTTGTATTTGACACATGTGCACAAAATAGGATCGTTGCTCCCCAGAATTTATAAAACACACAATGAGTGCAAGAGGATAGATGAGACACTAAGCATATCAATTGCACAAAACAAATGGTTGAGAAACATGTAATAGAAGAAACTTAAGAATAGGCTCAAACAAAGGAATGTGTATGAGTCATGGCAAAGCACTTGAGAAGACTAAGATAAGGATGAGCATTACTCATCAACCTAGTCTTGATGAAATGAGATACAAAGTGCAAGACATATCATTCCCACACACACATACTAGAAAATGGGTTCACAAGCTTACTAATAAACAAAATAAGAACCAACGCTTGTGAAAACCCATTGTGAAGATAGGAAGTAAGAACCTTGTCAAGAGGAGGGATACTAATTGAAAATGGCAAAACCCTCATCAAGACAAGCATGACGAAAAATAATCTTCATGGCCAAAGAGTGCATCAAGATGTAGGAAAATAAGATACGCACTCAAAACAAATCCTTTCACGTTGCCACCAAAAACCGAAAAAGGAAATGAAGCGATGGACGTGAAAGAAAAGAGAATATCGATTAGAGATGTAACTTCTCTTATATGTAAAAGATTCTAAGTAGAAGACAATCATGATGATATATATCCACAAAGAAGGATATACACACAAAATGGTTACAAGAAGGAACAAACTAGATATCCAAAAAGGAAGTCATAAATATATCAATGAGATATTTTGCTTGGAAGCATAGCACATGGCCTAATATTTTCTTATTGTATAATATGAACTTCCAACATACGAACATCAAAGACATCCCAACTAGTAGTAAGACATCATCGTTCGGATGCTTTGAGAAAACAAAGAAGTACTACAAGAACGAATCAAGAGAATCATGCCATGATGCAACCTGGAAAAGAAAAGACAGGTTGGGGCCTTTGCAAGAAAAGAATGCATGAAGTGGATACTTGTTATCGAGACAACATTGGATTGATGTAGTAGATAGTTGTTCTTTAATCATCCTAACTTGGCTCCAATAATCACATGGTCTCAACACCTTCCTTATAGGTGAGTCGATCATCCAATGCATCTGCAGTTGTTCCTGGAACAGCAAAACAAACAAAATGGTGCCCAAACTCATTGGGACCAAAGAGTTAGAAAACCAGCAATACATAGGACAAACTCCACATACATATTTGCATATAGATATGAATTTGAATTTCATGCACACTTTAGCCAATTTATGACAAGGTGGAGTTTCCCATATATATTGGGTCAAAGAAGGAAAGCAAGCAAAAGAAGTTGCATATAGTAGCTAGAAACGCATGCTCAAGACTCTCAAGAATCAACTCAACACAAAGTTGATAAGTCACCAAAAGACAAGGTATCAAGTGATAATAAGATCCTAAAACAAAAGGAACTATCACTTGAAGGATATCAATTAAAAGATACCTCAAGGAATGAGATATCCATTGACATATGCCAAATAGAAGGCAACAAGAAACCAATTGAAGGAAAACAAACACGTGGCATCTAGTTTCCAAAAGAGAGCTAGGTTCCAACAGACCAAGCCCTCAATAAATTTTCATGATGGCACAAAGCATCATAAAGAGAAAGACTTGCCTCCCATTAACACATACTTGATGGGGATCAAAAGATTTTATGATGGTTGAATAAAGAGAGTGTTCTAAAGAAAATAGGATAGCTCCCCCAAGGGACGTGCATTATATAGAATTTGCATTTGAATACAAAACGCACACGATGGGATCATCACTTTCTCTATATCTATAAAAACACTAGACATGTTAAAATAGATTCATAAGAGGCAAGGGAGACAAACGAAACACAAAATCCAATGTAAATATGATTAGCAATTCCTATCACATGATGGGAATACCAATTGTCAAGGACAAAAAGTATTTTCGAAGTGATACTCATTGGTAGATCACAAATATATCCAAGATCATCTTTACCCATAAAACGCAAGCAAATGACACTTGTAGAGCTAACATGCCACCTAGGAACAAGATAATTTACAATATCAACACTAAGTGGCAACACGTCAAATGTACACATTTTCTAGGTTTGTAATATGCACATAGAATATTACTCCCCCATAATGTGATAAACCAACCAATTAACAAGTGAAAAATTAACACCAACAAGAGATACTTAATGGACCATATAGAATTTGAATTTCTCATGAGTAAGACATACCACATAGAAACTAGATAATCTTGAAGTATCAAAACTAAGTGGTATTCCATGTATACACATTTATAGGATTGTGAGGTGTGCAAAGCACATCACTCCCCCACAATGGGATAATCCATTAATCTCTCACAAGAGCCAACAAAAAAAAACAAGATGAAAAAAGGCTCAATACAAGACTCAACATGTACATGATATGCAAACCAACATACCCATACTCGATTACTCAAGATAAGCATGTTGGAAGAACAACATATACAAACGCATGCAAGGTAAAAAACCACAACATGCAAAGGGGCGAGCACCTAACAATGTAAATAGTTTAAGTATAAGTTACCGTAAGGAGGCACATTGGATATAAGATAGAAACTCGATAATCCAAATGACTTGGCTTGAGATAATATGAATGATGAAGACCCCTTAATTCTTCATTATGTATCCAAGTCTCTAATGTCCTCCATAGTCACCTATTGATCAAGTTTGAGCTTTTTGGTCCCGAACTACGTTGGGTCCTAAGAGGTTAATCACAATAGGCTTGGCAACCCAAATGGTTCATTTCTTGACACCATTTTGAGTACCAACAAACTTGGCAAACACATTGCCAACCTTATCCTTCCCAAGGGAATAGATATCATCAATAGTAATTGGGTTGGATAAGTTACCTCTCGTGCAAGATGAAGCGATGTGACCCTTCTCACGACATAAGTAGCAACATCTACCCTTTGTTTTCTTCCCAGTTGATTTCTCACCTTGGGGAGTGTTGACTTGGGTCTTATTGGGAAGAGGCCTTCCTTCAACTTGTAGCTGAGTGTGTGATTGAGTTTGTGGCCGCTTCCCTTGTTGCTTGTGACTTTGAGACTTCATCTTCAAAGGGCAAGATCTAACATGGTTCCCTTTAACTTTGCACGTGAAGCAAATGATTTTGGCCGAATTCTTAACTCGTTCTAGGCCACTCTTTTTCTTGTTTGAGTTTACTCCATCATTATTTTTGTCATTCAGATATGTTTGCTCACACAGGACGTTGTTGGGTGTGGACATCCCTTCATGACACTGTTCCAAGTATTTCTTTAAAGAAGTGACTTGGGTCTTGAGCTCTTCGATTTCCTCTGCATGGTTAGTATCAATGCAAGTACTAGAGGAAGTGTAAGCTTCAATGTTAGAGCAACAAGGCAAGGAAAGTAATTCATCACACGAGGTACCAACATTATGAGTAGACGAATTACGAGGACCAGCACATGGAAATATAGTACTTTGACTAGAAGTAGTGCCATTACCCACATGAGGCTCACTTGATGTTACCTTGGTGATGATAGCCTCATGAGCGAACTTTTGCACATTATGGGATGTTAGAAGATCGGCATGAGAGCTTGTGAGCATTACATGGTTTTCTTCCAACTTCCCATAATTGCTAGTTAGTAAATCAAGTTGAGCACGTAGCTCAACATTCTCCTTCAATGTTGATACTTCAAATGAGGTAGAGTTAGATGTACAAGTATCATCAACAATATGAGAGGAGTAAGTAGCAAATAGAGACTTCTCATGAGTAGATTGAAGCTCCTCATAGATCTTAGAGGTTTTGATGAGCTCTCCCTTGACATTATTGCATTCAAGGAGAAGGACCTCAAAATCCTTTTTAAGTTTATCATGAGCAACTTCAATCTCTCCTTTTGAGGATCTTAAGTCTCTACATGCTTGATGACTCTTCTCAAGTTCATGTTCAAGTTGTTCACTTTTAGCTTGTTCATGATTAAGTGAATCATTACAATTTTCAAAGTAAGCAAGAACATCTTGGAATCTTTGAAGAGCGTTATTTTTAGCTTTATGAAGAATTTTACTGATCACATAGATATTTTCAGTCAAGTCATCATCATCAACCTCATCGCAAATATCATTGTTATTGCACAGGGAAGATGATACCTCATTATTACCTCTTGCCATGAGGCACATGTGAACTGGAGGAGTTCATGATGATTCTTTTGGTGAATCAGATTCTTCATTAGTCAAAAGTACTTCATATTTCTTGATATCCCCTAAATGATTAGTCATAGAGCAACTAGGGAGAAACACGATATTTCGATCAAGAGGACACGAGGAAGCAGGCATATCACCACAGACATTTGTCGAGGAATCTTTAGGTGAAATGAATGACCTATCAGCACAATAATTTATGCTATGTGTGGTGCTAGATATGCTCGTGACCATAGAGGTTATGACATTTTCATCAACATATATTTCTTCACTCACCATGTCATTACCTTGTGAGGTTGAAGATGCTGAGGTGTGCAAGAAATCGGATATGGAAGTAGTGGTGGACTCTTTAAGATCGAAAAGAGTGAAGACCTCATGCACCAACTCCTTCATCATAATACCGCCTTCATCAAGATTGGACCCACCATATATATCTTCAAGTTTAGTCCAAACTTCATGAGTTGACTTGCAAGTCGAGATAGACTTAAACACTTCAGGACTTATGGTTTGATGAATGGCAAGAAAGGCCTCACAATCAAGATACATTTCATTAGTAGATGAAGATGCATCATCCTTTTTGTCGGCAATCCCTACAAGAACAACTCGTAAAGTATTTGGGCACATGGCCCGAAAGTGATGAAGCATACGAATTCTCCATAGGGTATAATTTGTGCCATCAAAGTCAAATATGCCATTGTGCACTAATCCAATAGTCGACATCGATACTCTCTAGGTCGTGAAACCTAATTAAAGAGAGACCTAGCTCTGATACCAATTGAAAAGACCTCGATGAGGCCTAGAGGGGGGGGGTGAATAGGCTAGTTAAAAACTTCTTCAGATTTGGCTTGAACCTGATGCGGAAATAAACTAAGAGGGTCCTTGTCAAGCACAAATCCTAAATGCACTAGGCACTGCAACGTGTATCAACAACACGATCTACTAAGATGGACACAATGCAGTTACTAACAAGCACAAGTAAGTTACACAAACTTACTTGAGCTATATCACATGACAAGTAGGTGAACAACACAAGATACTAGATCACACTATATCACACGATATATCAAGGGCTGCAAGTATGTACGTGTGAATATAGAGGGTATGCTTGAATGATTAATCTTGTACAAGAAATGGCCAACACAATATAATGAGCACAAGCAATATGCAATGTATGTATGCTCAAATAACACAAGTAAACCACAAGTAAGGAGTTAGGGATAAGGATAACCAAGGTCACTGAGACGAAGATGTATCCCGATGTTCACTTCCTTGGAGGGAAGCTAGTCACCGTTAGAGAGGTGGATGTTACCACGAAGGCACACCAACGCCACGAAGGCACACCCTATTCTCCCTTTGAGATAACACCACGAAGGCGTTTCTCAACCACTAGTGGTAAGCCTTTGAGGTGGCTTCCAAACCCTCACAAACTTTTCCGGGGGAAATCACACGGATTGATTCCTCTCCGAAGAACTCCTACCGCCTAGGAGTCTCCAACCTCCAAGAGTAACAAGATCACGGGGAATGCTCAAAACTTGCTCAAATCACAAATAGCTTGGGTTGAGAGAAGGAGAGGGAGACGATCTATCTTTTGATTGGAACAAACCTCAAAGGGGCTCACAAATGCTCTTGGGATCTAAGATTTGGAGTGAGCAAATGTGTGTGAGGTGGAAATGTGTTCTTATGAGGATAAGGCTGTGTTGGGCAACCCTCTCACGAAGTGGGAGGGGGGTATTTATAGTGGAGAGTGAAATCCAGCCGTTGGAGGTGCTTTAAGTCACATAGGGTCTGGACGTCCGACAGTTGCCGGAAGTCCGGGCGTCCGCGAGGGGTCGGACGTCCGACAGGGGTCGGTCGTCCGAGGCCTCTAGATACGACTGAACCTATTTTGAATTTATCAGCGACCGGACGTCCGACAGGGGTCGGTCGTCCGAGGCCTGTAGATATGACTGAACCTATGTTGAATTTATTAGCGACTGGACGTCCGGAGAGGATCGGAAATCCGAGTTATACAGGTCAACTTCTACTGGTGGTAGGTTCCTGATTTCCGACGGGGGTCGGACGTCCGGTCCTCGGACGTCCGGAGGCAGCCGGAAATCCGAGTTATTGAGCTCATGTTCTTCTAGTGCAAGGCTCCGGATTTCTGAAGCTGGTTGGTCGTTCGACCCTTTACCGGCCCTCGGATGTCCGGAGAGAGCCGGAAGTCCGAGTTATATGACTCAAGTTTCTCTGGTGCATAGTTCCGGAATTCCGAAGCCGATCGGATATCCGGGCCTCGGACGTCCGGAGGGAGCCGGAAGTCCGAGTTATATGGCTCTGATTTCTCTAGTATAGGATTCCGGATTTCAGAGGTAGTCGATCGTCCGGCCCTCGGACGTCCGGAGGAAGCCGGATGTCCGAGGCACTGGTTCTGTTTTCAGATAACAGCAAAGCAGTGGATATGTGGTCTCAGCAGAAAGTGAAGATGTAGTTTGAGCAAGTTCATCACAAAACCTATGATCCCCTCTTAATAGTGCGGGATCCCTAAGGACTCAAGAATCATAAAAGAGTACTGATGATCCATACTTGAGTGTATACTTTTATTCGCTGATCATCACTCCGCACCACTAACGTCAAAGGAACTAATACCTTTGAGTTAGCCCTTTCACCTGAGCTTGATGTTGTTGTTCCTTCTTGGCTCAAGTTGAAAGCAAGACATGATGAAGTCTTCAAGTAGCTTTCCCATACAAAATGCGGAAAGCCTAGCTTATGTATTCATCTTCATTTGTCCACCATGTGAACATCCACAAGAATCAAGCATGTAGTGCTCAGGAATGCTTATCTTTATTTTGTCCTTGTTAGCACATGAGATTGTCCTTATCAACACATGATCATTGACAATAGTTTCAATGATATATCCGTGCTGATCCACTTGAACTTGCACACCACAGTCTTGATGACGATCACCACTTGACGTCATCCTTTATGGGTTGTATGAGATCTTCCTTTTGACGCAAGCCTAATGGAACTTGCACACCACAATCTTGATGACGATCACCACTTGACGTCATCCTTCATGGGTTGTATGAGATCTTCCTTTTGACGCAGGCCCAATGGAAACACACCTAACCCCCACATAGGAGTCTCACAAAGACCATGGGTTAGTACACAAACACGTAATGGACAATGCTTACCATACCATGGGATCACTTGATCCCTCTCGGTACATCTTATACGCTTTGTGTGTTGATCATCTTGATTTACTCTTTGTCTGAGATCTTGATCAACCTAGTGTTTCTATGACCATTCTTTGGATAATACCTTGAATAACATCTTGGTCAACATATAAACTCCTTGAACCCAACAGATGGACTTCAAGAAGTGCCTATGGACAAATCCTATAAATATAACTTAAGGCAACCATTAGTCCATAGGAATTGTCATCAATTACCAAAACCACATATGGAGATATATGCTCTAACACCGCCGACGAAGAAGGAGCCGCGGAGTGCTTTCGACCCTTTCCCACCATGTTTCAACACCTGTCATGACAAAGAGTAAATAAAATTGGTACAACATAAATACCAACATGAGTAATAAAATGTATATAATTTAAGTGTATCATCGTCATAAATACCAACATGACTAATAAAAATTGAATACGTAACATGAACTCAAAATTTACATATAGTATAATAGTTGAATACCTGACATGAACTAATAACAATCGTGCTCGTCTATATATGCTTCGGGGTCAATAAATGCATCATGATCATCACTATCATCAATAAATGCATCATCATCATCGCTATCAGGAAGAACATGTGGAAGGCTACCATTATGTAATCGGTCAAGAAGTGACAGGTCATCCGCAACAGTAACCTCTTCTTCTTCCAGCTCTTCTTGTTCGGGCTCAGGGGTTAAGACGGATTCACTGTCGCTGTTTGCTTCAATGTTCTAGGGTGAAGTAGAGCGGATCTTGAAACGTTTCTTGGACATACGTGTTTCTTGGAAGAATTCTCCTTCATATGTTTCTGGGTTAATGTGAGGTTCGTAATCCTCTTCTTTGAGGGTAGGTGGTCTAAAATGTGGTGGCACTTCATAAACGACATCCCAACCTTTGAGATTTGGATCAGTTTGGCAGGCCCACGGTAGATAGAGAACTTGTGTCGCCTGTTGAGCCATAATATAGACACCGAGAACATCTAAGTGGGTGTTTTGGTTGATTTCGACTAGTCTTATATGTTCATGAGTCCTTATAGTCTCCCTCGGATCAAGCCAATAACATTTGAAGATTACGACGGTCGGTGGGTTTTCACCATAGAATAGAAGTTCATAAATTGCTTCAACTCTTCCATGATACTCGGTGCCTCCTTCACCGATGGCAGAGATAAAACAATTTGTAGTCTTTAGGTCGGGCATAGATAGCTCTTTGCCAAATGTATGAAAGTGATACCCGTTGATGTTGTATTTGTCAAATGAACGGACCTTATAGTCAAAACCATTAGCGACTTGTCTCAACTCAGCGCCCATAGACTCTGCATCAGCCTACAAGTTTAATACGAAAGAATGGATGCATTAGCCGCAAACTAGACCAAGAAATCAAATGGGCCCTTAATGGTAATTAATTACCCTTTGTTTGAACCAAGATATGAAACCGGGATAGTCGCCTCCATGCTTTGCGAGAAGCTCATACTCTTCGACGAAATCCTTTTCGATGACCGCTCCATCCGAGAATTCGGCGACGTATCGACTATATCAAAAATCCGGGAATAAGAGTAGTTCAAAGAAATTAGAAGTTGCGGAACAATAATTTACCGAGAACCTACTTGATGTACGGCCGCACTTCTGTTAGGTTGGTGAAGATATACAATGAAATGGTCTGCCATTCTTCGACATCCAACGATTTCCCTTTCGAAGCACTAGATGGTGCGAGCTTACCTTTGAATAGGCTGAGGTTGGATCGAACTTTTTTTGGATCGCCATCATTGTACCGAGGCTTCGGGTTATGCAAATGATGATTTTTGGCTTCGTAGTGTGATGTCACGAAGTTTGCCGCCTCCTCAATAATGAATGCCTCGGCCATCTATGCTTCAATTCTATGTTTATTTTTACACTTAGCTCGAAGCGTCTTCTGCATCCTCTCAGTTGAGTAGCACCATCGATTTTGATCGCCCCCCCACATTCTTGCCTCGGTCGGGAGATGCAAAATCAAATATTGCATTCGATTAAAGAAGCCCGGTGGAAAGATCTTTTCTAATTTGTAGATCAACTCCGCCGCTAACTCTTCCATTTCATCTAGCACGCCAGGAGTTAGGTCTTTCGCACAAAGAGAACGGAAGAAATAGCTCAGCTCGGCCAGTACTAGCCATTCGTCCTCAGGGATAAAGCCACGCAACATCACCGGCATTACCCGCTCAATCCATATGTGCTAATCATGACTCTTGAGACCAAATATTTTCAATTTCTCAAGACTCGCTCCCCTCTTTAGATTCGCAGCATACCCATCGGGGGACGTCAACCGCATTTTCACCCACAATAGCATTTCCCTCATAGCTGGCCTTTCAAGATTGAACCATGCCTTTGGCTTCGCTATGCTTTGCTTTCCTTTCCATTGTCGCAAGTTTTGCAACGGTCTATCACATAGAGCCTCTAGGTCGATTCTAGCCTTAGGATTATCTTTTGACTTCCCCTCTATGCCAAACAATGTACCAAAAACGGCCTCCGCAATATTCTTTTCAGCGTGCATCATGTCGATGTTGTGTGGGCAAAGGAGGTTTTTGAAGTAAGGCAGATCCCATAAGCATGACTTGTGAGTCCAGGCGTGTTCCGTATTATACCCTTTGAAGTATCCTGGATGCAAAGGATCTGTTGGCCTGTCAACGCAGCTGGTGTAGTGTTTTTGACAACTCTACCATTGATGAAATTCTTCTTGTCTTTTCTGAACTTATGGTTAGGATCCAGGAATCGTCTATGCATGTCGAATCAAGAATGCTTGCGACTAGCCTGCAGCCAACAGAACTGAAGAGCTGCCTTGCATGTGGTGCACGGGAACCTTCCATGCACACACCAGCCAGCGAATAGCGCAAACGCCGGATAATCATGCATCAAGTATATGTACCACACATGCATTTTGAAATTTGTTTTGGTATCCGTGTCGTAGGTCTTGATCCCATTATCACAGGCTTCTTGCAACTCATCCTTAAGCGGCTGCATGTACACATTCATATTCTTCACCGGATAGTTGAGCCCTGGAATTATCAACGTCGGGAAAATGTTCTTTCCTTTCATCATCTCTCCGGGTGGCAAATTTAGTGGAATGACAAATACAGGCCAACAACTGTATTGTGCTGCCGGCATACCATACACATTGAACCCATCCGTGCTGATGGCAACTCTAGGTTGCCTTGGATCTTCCGATTTATCCTTATGTAATGCATCGAAGTGCCTCCATGCAAAACCATCTGAAATGTGTACCAGCATCTTGTTCCCATCCGCATCTAGTTAGGTTCTTTTGCCCAATTTCTGCCATGTCATCTGTCTGGCCGTCTCTTCGACCATGAAAAGACGTTGAAGTCTTGGTACTATTGGCAGATACCGAAGAACACTAATGGGGATTTTGGTCTGATTCTTCTCACCCGTACCATTGTCTACCACAATATACCTGGAAGAATTACAAATGGGGCAATAGTTCAAGGCCGCATACTCAAGCCTAAATAAGGCACATCCATTCTCACACGCACGTATCTTCTCATAGGGCATCTTAAGTATACGGAGGATTTTCTCTGACTGGTACAGGTTTGTAGGCAGTACATGGCCTTTGGGTAGAAAGTGTCCAAATATCGTCATCATCGCGTCGTAGCATTCTCTGCCCAGGTTGAATTGAGCCTTCAGAGCCACTACTTGCGCGATGGCATCCAGCTGAAAAAGCTCAGTCTGCTCGTGGAGAGAACGTTTTGAAGACTCCAACATTTCATAGAAGGCCTTTGCAGATTCCTCCGTCTCATCGTTCGAATCCCGAGCATCATCAAAGTCTTGCACCATGTCTTCAATCTCGGTACCATGCTCGTCGCTGCAACGACGAATCACCTCAGCTCTGGCACGTTGGTCAGACTCACCATGAAAAGTACACACCCTATAATTAGGCATAAAACACCACTTCTGCAGGCGCTTACCCATTTCAAACTCTGTCTGCTTTTTCCAGTTGTCGCAGTTGGGACAAGGGCACCATGTTTTTTGGTGACCATTTCCAAATGCGGCTCTCACAAACCCCCTTGTTTTTGTTAACCATTCATGGGTCATGTCTTTCTGAGTAGGGTGACCAGTGTACATCCAAGCACGATCACTCAAGTTGCCTAGCTACCTATGGGCGGACAAGAAATAAATATATAATTCATCATCTATATTCATACGCTAATCAAGTTTGCCAGTTTTATTATGTCCATGCAACCCACACGCTAATAGGTAAAGATAGGTCCTAATCCCACCCGAGTATGTGTAGATTGGGTTCGTTTTCCCATGCTCTCCTCCAGATGCGACGCAGAATTTCGTCAGCACCTCCCCGCTGTTCTCCTGATACACGTCTCGGCAATAAGCAGAGAGGGTGTGTACCCGGAGAACAACAGGGAGGCACTGATGAAATTCTGCATCGGATCCAGAGCATAGCATACGGGAAAACGAACCCAATCTACACATACTCGGGCTGTCCATGGATAATGTTGGACAAATCAAAAGGATGGCGGTTATAAATATGCAAAGAAATGCATATTTATAGATGTCACCGTTTTGAATGGGAGACGCATACTGGTCACGCGTACAAATGATTGAAGAAACCTATAGCTAGCAAGTTTCATCGGCACGAAGACCGGGACATGGCAAATTAAGGGGGTAGGAGGAAAAGTCATTTGTGCTCACCAAAAAACGCAGGGGCGGAGCTCGTCCAACGCACGTGGAGGTCGTCAAACAACTGCACATTGAAATTCACACGATCAACACAAATATGATGTTTTTATAATTAACATAATCGGAAAATATGTGACCGAACTTATAATTTACAAAACTATGACCCCGTGGGCCTCTAGAAGGCCGAAAATTACCATCTCGTTCAACAGTAAGTAGAAGAGGTGTCAGGGGTCGGGCTTCGTGGTGTTCAGGATCGGTGATGTCGGGTGTCGGTGGTCTGGAGTCGGGTTAAATGTGTCGATGGTTGGGGGTCAGTGTCGTCGGGGGTCGAGGGTCCCTAGCATCGGGGGTTGGGGTCTTTTCGATCAACAAGAGGCCAAAGAGGTGTCGGGGGCCCGGGGTTGGGGGTTAGTGGCATCGGGGGTCGGGGGTCGGGGGTCGAGGGTCAGTAGCGTCGGGGCTTGGGGGTCGGGGGTCAGTGGTGTCGGGCATTGGGGGTCGGGAGTCGGGGGTCGGGGGTCGGGGCTTAGTGGTGTCGGGCGTCAGGAGTCGGGGGTTGGGGGTCAGTGGTGTCGGGCGTCGGGGTTCGGGAGTCGGGTGTCAGTGGCATTGGGGGTCGGGGGTCGAGGGTCGGGGGTTGGTGGCGTCGGGCGTCGGGGGTTGGTGGCGTCGGGCGTCGGGGGTCGGGAGTAGGTTGTTGGGGGTCGGGGGTCGGTGGTGTCGGGCGTCGGGGGTCGGGAGTCGGGTGTCAGTGGCATTGGGGGTCGAGGGTCGGGGGTCGGGGGTTGGTGGTGTCAGGCGTCGGGGATTGGTGGTGTCGGGCGTCGGGGGTCATGGGCGGGTGGTCGGGGTCCTCTTCTTTCTTCTTCTCCTCTCTCATCTTTTTCGTCTTCTTCTTCTTCTTCTTCTTTATAATCTTATTACTATTATTATTCTTTTTTGTCCTCCTAATTAACCTAAAATAACATTAACCTAATTAACCTAAACTAATTAACCTAACCGAATTAACCTAAACTAATTAACCTAAACTAACATTAACCTAATTAACCTAAACTAATTAACCTAAACTAACATTCTTTTTTCTCCTCCTAATTAACCTAACCTAATTAACCTAAACTAACATTAACCTAATTAACACTGACAGTAACCTAAACTTACAAATGCAATGAAATGAAAAAAAGAAAAAAAAAATGAAAGAAAATGAACTCACTGTTTGGTGGTGGGGGAGGAGGGAGGCAGTGACAGGAGGGTCGCGGGGAGGGGGTCGCCGCGGGGAGGGGGTCGCCACGGGGGGGGGGGGGGTCGCCGCGGGGGGTGGTGGAGGAGGGCTGCAAGGAGGGAGGGCGGCTGGGCGAGTGGGGTGAGGGGAGAGAGATAGAGGCCGGGGGGGGGAGAGACAGTGAGCGAGGAGGGGGTTGACAGTAACAGGAATTCTTCTTGTTACTTCTCTGGTTTGCGTCGGTTTTTCCCTTGAAGAGGAAAGGGGGATGCAGCACAGGAGCAGTAAGTATTTCCCTCAGTTTGAGAACCAAGGTTTCGATCCAGAAGGAGGGCCTCGTCAAGTACAAAGTACCTGCGCAAACACAAACAAGCTTGCACCCAACGCTTCAAAGGGGTTGTCAGTCCCTTCAAGATTGTTTGCAAAGTGAGATCTGACGGCAGAAAGTGCAACGAAGTAAAAAGTGTAAGGCTGAAAATATGGTGTGGAGTAGACCCTGGGGGCCATAGTGTTCACTAGAGGCTTCTCTCATAATAGCAAATATCACGGTGGGTGAACAAATTACTGTGGAGAAATTGATAGAACTGCGCAAAGTCATGACGATATCTAAGGCAATGATCATACATATAGGCATCACGTCCGAGACAAGTAGACCGATACTTTCTGCATCTACTACTACTACTCCACACATCGACCGCTATCCAGCATGCATCTAGTGTATTGAGTTCATGACGAACAGAGTAACGCCGTAAGCAAGATGACATGATGTAGAGGGATAATCTCAAACCGATGATGAAAACCCCATCTTTTTACCCTTGATGGCAACAACACGATGCGTGCCTCGCTACCCCTTATATCACTGGGTGAGGTCACCGCACGGTATGAACCCAAAGCCAAGCACTTCTCCCATTGCAAGAATCATAGATCTAGTTGGCCACACAAAACCCACAACTCGAAGAGAATTACAAGCATATGAAATCATGCATAAGAGAGATCAGAAGAAACTCAAATAATATTCATAGATAATCTGATCATAAATCCACAATTCATCGGATCTCAACAAACACACCGCAAAAGAAGATTACATCGGATAGATCTCCATGAAGATCATGGAGAACTTTGTATTGAAGATCCAAGAGAGAGAAGAAGCCATCTAGTTACTAGCTTTGGACCCGTAGGTCTATGGTGAACTACTCACGCATCATCGGAGAGGTCATGGTGTTGATGAAGAAGCCCTCCGTGTCCGAATCCCCCCTCCGGCAGGGCACCAGGACGTGCCACATATGGGATCTTGCGAAGACAGAAGCTTGTGTCAGCGGAAAAGTACTTTTGATGATCTCCTGAATTTTTTGGGATTTTTAGGGAATTTATAGGCGCAACCCCTAGGTCAGGGGACGTTCAGGGGGCCGACAAGCCTGGATGGCGCGGCCTCCCCCCTGGCCGCGGGATGGGGGCTTGTGGGGCCCCTAGGGTCCCCTGCCTTGGCTCCCAAGCTCCCCGATCTTCTTCCATTGCAGAAAAAATCTTTTCGGGGATTTTCTTCCGTTTGGACTCCGTTTCAAAATCTCCTCTGAAATGGGTCAAAAACATGGAAAAATAGGAACGGGCACTTGCCACTTAGTTAATAAGTTAGTTCCAAAAAATATATAAAAGGCATGAAAAACATCCAAAGTTTGACAAGATAATAGAATGAAACCATCAAAAAATAAATATATGTTGGAGACGTATCAACGGCAAAGGCCCCCGGACGGCAAAGGCCCCTGGATGTCGGACACGGCAGGCATGGGACCCACCCGTCCTCTTTGCCGTCTGCCCTGGGTCTCTTTGCCGTCCGCAGGCAAACGACAAAAGGGACGACACATGGCAAATAGTATTTTTTTCCATCAGTCAGCCCTTTGTCGTCTGCCTTGTGTCAACTGACGGCAAAGAGGTTCATTGCCATCAGCCAGCAGACGGCAAAGAACTGGCTGACGGCAATGAACGGGATTCCAGTAGTGATAGTTTTTGAAAGGGGTTTATGCTATCTGACCTCCATGCTAACTAAGGCTTCCTACAATCAGGATGGATCTGATACCAGCTCCATCGGGACCGCGACTCATAAGTCACGATCACCGAATGCATTTGTACAACGACCGTAGAGATCAATGCTCACGGAACACACAAAAGCTGAATAATAAGAGTCTTAGATCCCTACGTACTGTAAGGTGCAAATAAAGACCATTGAGGTCAAGTCTTGCATAGACAGGGCCTCAAAGGCCAACACACCAAACTTAACTAGCAGCGGAAATCTTGAATGAAAGTTTGAACCCATGCCGGCTGCCTTAACCCCACATGCATTCTGAATAGGAAGTGTTGAGAGTTCGATAAAAGAGGCGTCTAGAGGGGGGTTTGGCAGGTGTAGGACAGATTGATCTTGTGGAAAGCAACTTGGGGAGGCTAGAAATCAAGGTTGAAATGGTTGGAGTGGAATCTCTTTATCTCAACACATGAGTAGGTGGCTCTCTTGCAGAAAAAAGGACGTGGCAAGTGTACGTGTGTTCTAAGTGCTTCCCCTACGAGTGAGAGGTAGGTGGAGGAGTATATATAGGCATACCCAAGAATCGAACTGTTACAACATTATTACCCAACTCGATGACACTGAAATGTTAATCTCGGTGGTACCGAGTTGCAATAAATGTGGCAACTTCGAATGTTTTGTGAAACCAACATAGGAATCTGGGTGGTAGTGATACGATGACCTAGATTGGTTCCCAAATTTGGTCAGACCGACTTCAAATTCAGAAATTCCGAAACATGAAGTTAGATCAGCAGAATGTTGGTCACCCAATTTGAGTGGCACCGATAGGAATGTTGGTTGTACCAAGATGGTGGGATTGGCATATGATCTGTCTAAGTGTAAAACGGTATAGCCTAGCTAGTGGGAAATGTTGGTGGCATCGATTTTCCATATTTGGCTTGGGGCAGATATATTTTTGTGGGAATGTGGCTTAGTATTTTTGGTGGCGTTCTATTAGCACTTGAGCAACCAATTCATCATAATACCTCGTCCCCTTTTAATAGTATTGGCTTTCCTATGGACTCAAAAGTGATTTCTCACAAAGTGTAAAATGAAAAGTCTTCTTGCTTGAAGCTTTAGCCAATCCTGTTCCTTCCTTCATCAAGGGGCTGCTCCTCACAATCCATTAGCCAGCGGTGTCTCTCGACTATACCTAGAATATACTAGGTAAAAGTGTTAGTCCAAGAGACAATGTATGTTGTCATGAATTATCAAAACCAAGGGAGCATATGTGCTTTCAATCTCCCCCTTATTTGGTAATTGATGAAAACATACAATCAAAGCTTCAAATAAAGATAGCCATTAAAATATGACAACTTTGAAATAAACATGACTAGTAGAGGCTCCGTCTAAATGTGTGCAATCCCTTTTAAATGACAGTTGCTTTGGACTGCATGGGCACACACAAGGTATAGGGAGAAGACAAGTCATATAAATCCATGCTATATGCATCAAACATATGTGAATGAAGAGCTTCCATGTTCATGACTCACTCTTGCAAACAATATGTGCAAGAGACAAGAGATCATTATGAATAGGAATATGATGCATATACTTACAAGAGTACTCTATTTTAAAGATGCAAAGAGCTTGAAAAGTACCAAGATATGGAGAACATATTGAAAATAAGATTTTACGATAGATATGTCTCCAAGATAATTTAGAAATTTCTTCCCTAAGGATGAATATGTAAGATTACGTCTCCCCCTGAATCATAGCATGTAGATATTGGGAGTAGGTAGGGTGAGACAACTTCAAACAAAAGATAGTAAAGCAATGATATATCAAACAGTTTTATCTCTCTCGCCCTTAATATGTAAGGTTTGATACATTTCCCCTTAGTAGATCTCCCCTGAGGTAGACCTTCCCTTAGGAACATATATCTCCCATTGTTGATATTTCTCCCCCTTTTGTGTAAGCTTATTGGTGATATTTCTCCCCCTTTGTAAGTTTATTGGAAGATTTGAAATTGTTAAAAGGTCAGAGAGTAAGGACTCATTGAGAGAAAGGGATCCTTGATACTTCTCTCTTGATAAGAGTTCCTTGAAATTTGACTTATCTCCCCCTTAAGAATTGATAAAAGTTCCTTCAACTATCTCCCCCAAGGTTAGGGATCCTAGATGATACTCCCTCTTATATTGTGGGATCACTGAGGGTTTCTCCCCCTAGAAAATTATGTTAAAACTAATATTTTCTTCCAAAATGTGCAATAAAGTCTTAGAAGGAAATGAAACTGGGGATCATTGATAATCTTTCTCCCCCTAAGGCAAAAGTACAAAAAATATCTAAAAATCTTAGGAAATGATAAATTTTGGAGTTACCAAGGTATTTAGGTTCGATAGAACCGAGAATGGTAACAAGCCTCTGGGAGAAATCGGTTGGATTGCAATGAAAATCAACTCCTTAACTAGAAAATAGATAGAAAATAATCTAAAATTGTTATAAGATACCAATTGTGAAAGAAAACATAAAACGACATCAAATAATAAGTTTGTTTTGAAAATATATATCTACATATAGATGAGAGTAGTATGGTTACAAGGAAGTATGCAATGGAAAATGTGAACCATACAGGAAAATCCATCTAAATGTAGGGCGGTGACTAGGTCACCTATATTAGAGTATTTGACTTGAGGATTCAAGCAAGAATGCTTCATCATAGGTCATAGTCATCGTTAAGCGCAAAATGGGGTTACTATTTTTTGATTAAGCTTTGAATGTCTTCATATCAGTTGAGTTGCTTTACGTCATGACTTGGTGCCAAGATGTATCAAGGATATGAGTACATACCTTCGAGTGATGTCGATGACGTGGAATGTTGGTGAACTTGTCTTGGATGCTCAATGTTGATAATGATCATATTGAGTTGGGAGCTATCCATGTCGTTTTGGTTCACGTTTCACTTACAATGGTTAGTCATGCAAGGAAGAACATAATATTTCCAAATGACATGAGTGAATTTCATTATCATATAATTGTCAAGGATATGATTTTGTTGTCTTCTTCCTCCATCTCTGAAGAAGGGATTGTTGATACTTGGCTATGTCAAGATTGATTTTGATATGATCTGATGGCAATCTTGTGAAGTGTATTTCTTCCAAGTACCTAAAAAAGATTAGATGCAATACAAGGGAGCATATAGTTTTCAAGATATAAGATAGTGTCGTATCAATAGCAGCAAGGATTTGACAATCAAGCTCATGCCCTTGCATGCATCCGAGTGAGTCTAGCTCATGTTTGAAGCATCAATGATTTTCAACTCACTCCTCAAACGACATAACACTTTCTCATCAAGTGGTTTGGTAAAGATATCAGCTAATTGTTTGTCTATACGAACATGTTTAAGATCTATATCTCCTTTACCAACATGATCACGAATGAAACGATGTCACACTTGAATTTATTTTGTTCATGAAGGTTGCATAGGATTATAGGCAATTTTAATAGCACTTCCATTGTCACACAACAATGGAACATTTCTAACATGAATGCCATAATCCTAAAGAGTTTGAGTCATCCATAGTAATTACACACAACATGATCCGGAGGCTATATATTCAGCTTCAGCAGTTGATAAAGATACCAAGTTTTGTTTCTTGGATGACCAATACATAAGTGGTCTCCCAAGAAATTGACATGTACCCGATGTGGATTTTCTATCAACCTTGTCTCTGGCATAGTCTGAGTTGGAATAGCCAACAAGATTAAAAGAAGATCCCTTGGGATACCATATGCCAAAGTTTGGTGTATATATTAGGTATCTCATGATTATTTTAACAGCCAATAGATGACACTTTTTTGGTGCCACTTTCTATCACGCACACATGCAAACACTCAACATAATGTCAGGACAGGAGGCACATAGATATAGCAATGAACCAATCATTGATCGATAGACTCTTTGACCAACCGGTTTGTCCTCCTTAGTGAGGTCAATATGTCCACTAGTAGGCATGGGGGTTCTCATACCTTTTCACTCTTGCATATTGAACTTCCTGATTAAATCCTTGGTGTACATTGTTTGAGAGATAAACGTACCTTCTCTCGATTGTTTGATTTGCAATGCGTGGAAGAATTTTAGCTCGCACATCATTGACATCTCATATTTCTCTGACATCAATCTTCCAAATTTCTCACTAAAATGTGGGTTAATGGAACCAAAGATAATATCATCCACATATATTGGGCACACAAATAGTTCCCTATTAACTCTTTAATGAATAAGGTTGCGTCAATTTTACCAATTTCAAAACCCTTTTTAATGAGAAACTTCGCTAGCATTTGTACCAAGCTCCAGGGGCTTATTTAAGACCATATAAAGCTTTGCGAAGTTTGTAGCCATGATTATCTTTCTTAGGGTTCACAAATACGGGAGGTTGTTTAACATAAACCTCGTCCTCAATTTCACCATTTAGAAAATCACTTTAGATATCCATTTGGTAAATAGTAATATCATGGTGATTGGCATAAGCGATAAGAATGCAAATGGCTTCAAGTCAAGAAACGGGGGCATAAGTATCTCCGTAGTCCATACCTTCAACTTGTGTGTATCCTTAGGCTACGAGATGTGCCTTGTTGTGTAGAACTTGACCATATTCATCTTTCTTGTTCCAAAACACCCATGTTGTACTAATGATGTTTTGCTTCCCTTCGGGCTTTTCAACAAGTGTCCACCGTTGATTCCTCTCAAAGTTGTGTAGCTCTTCGTGCATGGTATTCACCCAATCCGGGTCTTGAAGGGCTTATTCTACCTTCAAGGGCTCAATTTTAGAGATGAAAGAATAATGCTCACAAAATTTAGCTAAACGAGATTTAGAGTGAGTGATTCTCCGGGTTTGTATGTCACCGATGATTTGATTCAGCGAATAATCTTTGTCCACTCTTGCTCGAAATCGTGACAGCTTCTTCTTGTTGGATGGTGGAGCTTCTTCATCATCTTGCATGTTGTCGTTGATGGTGTCAACTCCTTGAGGTGGTGGTGATGAAGGTTGAGGTGGATCATCACAATGTACTTCTTCCTCTTCTTCGTCATGTCGTGTACCGCTTGTGGATGCCTCCGTATTGTCTTGTGGTTCCCCTTGACGCGAAGTAGGAGCTTCCACTTGAATTCATGAAGTACTTTCCTTCACCTCCATGGGAAGAATATTGCAGATAGGTAGATCTTAGATGGCTTTCAAAGGTTCGTTATCTCCTACATCATTTGGCAATTGTTTGACTTTCAAACCATTAGATTCATCAAACTTCACATCTATCGTTTCTTCAACTTTTTGAGTGAAGATGTTGTAGACACGGTAAGTGTGAGAGTTTGATCCATAACCGAGTAGGAAACCTGCATGAGATTTAGGAGAAAATTTAGCATGACGATGCTTATCAAGAATGTAACACTTAGAGTTGAATACTCGAAAGTATCCAACTTGGGGTTTGTTACCGGTGAGTAGCTCGTATCTTGTTTTACCGAGAAGCTTGCGTAAGTAGAGTTGGTTTATGGCATGGCAGGCTATTTCCATGGCTTCTGCTGAAAATTGTCTTGGCGTCTTGTATTCGTCAAGCATCGTTCTGGCCATTTCTATGAGAGTTTGGTTCTTCCTTTCAACTACTCTATTTTGTTGAGGTGTGTACGTCGCTGAGAACTCATGTGAGATACCTTCTTCATAAAAAAAGTATCCACATTAGTGTTCTTGAACTCCGTTCCATTGTCTCTCTAAACTTTCTTGATGTTCACTTCAAACTGATTTTGAGCTTTCCAAGCGAAGTTCTTGAAGTTCATTTGTACCTGCAACTTATCATCAAGAAAGAATACCCACGTAAATCGGAAAAATCATCAACAATTACTAGACCATAAGAATTTCCAGCAAGGCTCTTCAAGTGATCCATGTGAAGCAGCTCGAGTGGGCTTCCTGTAGTCAGGATGTTCTTCACGGGATGACTTCCACAGACTTGCTTTCTTGCTCGACAAGCACTACAAAATCTATCTTTGTCAAAGATAACATATCTAACACCAAGAATATGATCACCTTTGATAGTCCTCTCAAGGTTACACACACCTACGTGTCCTAACCTTCTATGCCATAACCAACATTTAGAAGATTTAGCAATAAGGCATGTACGTGTTTTGGATATTTTAGTGAAATCAACAATGTATAGATCACCTCTACGGATACCAGTAAAGATCATGTTATGATTGTCACTACGAAACACTTGGAAATCAACCTTCATAAATAGCACATTGAAACCAAAGTGTGCTAGTTTAGACACGGAAAGAAAATTGTAGCCAAGGGATTCAACAAGCATGACATTTTGAATGGAACCTTCATGAGATATGGCCACCTTACCAAGACCAAGTACCATACCCTTGGAGTTGTCTCCAAAAATTCACATACCTTTCAGATCCATGGTTTGCTGTGATCTCATGGAACATGTCTTTATCTCTGGTCATGTGATCGGTGCATCCACTGTCGAGAACCCACTTCTTTCCACTGGCCATGTAGTCTCTAAGGCTCTCCATATGACTAAGGTTACTCATGGTGTTCTTATACTCAATGTCAAACTGTTCATGTTTTGTGCTCCACATTGTCGTCGTTGGACGAAATATCCTGGTCATAGGAAACAAGAATCTCATCCGAATTTTGACTATGACAATGTTCATATTTATGCACGCGAGTGGCTTCAACAATGACATTGTTAATGGTAATGACATCTCCTTTAGCACACATGAAGGTCATGAAGTTAAAAAAGGCATTTAACAAAATTAGGATCGGTTGGCTTCATTTTGTGAAAGGCAATGCATTTATGGAAAATGATCTCAAATTTTTTCAGTAAATAGTCGGGATATCTTTACTGTAAATTTTTCCTCAAAGTGTGTCCACACTCAAAATTTTGCAAAAGATTAAGCACATTTCTTGGCAGTCCTCTAATGATCAGATTTAAAGTTTTAAGGTTACCAAGCATATCAAGTTCTTCATCGTGAGAAGGATGCAAAGAAGCAATGGGAGGCTCATAGGGATATTTAACATAACTGCGCAAATGGAATTTATCAAATACATCAAGCATTTCATATTTCCATTGTCTAAAATATTCCCCATCAATAATAGTACTCTACAACCAATATTCCCTAAACTAGGCACATTCGTCTTCCTCTAATGGTGTTTAAACCAAGGCTTTGGAGACCTTGCTCTGATACCAACTGAGATGTCGGTAGAAGAGGTGTCTACGGGGGGGGGGGGGGTGGGGTGAATAGACTACTTGCAAAAATTAAAATCTTATCCTTTTCCCAATTTAATGGTTGGCAAATAGTAGTTATTCTAACAAGTATAGTGGACCCTACACATGCTAGTCAACAATAAGTGCAGCGGAAGTAATGCCTTTAAACATGTAGTAAGAAATAGAGTTTAGGAAGATCAAACACGAAGAAGTTGACAAAGCGATTTTTGGCATGGTTCCGATAGGCGGCGCTATCGTACGCTCATGTTAGTGGATACTTCAACCCACGGAGGGTAACGTCTGCGAGAGTCCACAGAGGGCTCCACACACAAGGGGTCCACGAAGAAGGGGCCTTGTCTATTCCACCACGGCTTCCGTTCACACAGAACTAGCCTCGCTCACGGTAGATCTTCACTAGATAGTCGATGTCCTTGCCCTTACAAACCTCTTTGTTAAAATCCACAACACGAAGTAGGAGGCTCCCAAGCGGGACCTAACCAATCTAGGAGGCACGACCCTCAAAAAGGTAATAGATGTGGTAGAACAATGAACTCCTTGCTCTTGTGCTTCTAAAGATAGTCTCGTCAACACTCAACCACTCTCTCACGGATTTGGCAGGGGTAGGAGAGATTGATATTGTGGAAAGAAAATTGGGGAGGCTATAAATCAAGGTGCAAATGGTTTGAGTGGAATCTCTTGTTCTCAACACATGAGTAGGTGGCTCTCTCGCAGAAAAATGGAACTGGCAAGTGTAAGTGTGTTCTGCATACTTCCTCTACAAGTGAGTGGTAGGTGGAGGTGTATATATAGGCATCCCGCAAAATACAAATGTACAACATTATTGCCCAAATCAATGACACCGAAAAGGTAATCTCGGTGGTACCGAATTGCACTAAATGTGGGAACTTTGAATTTTCTGTGAGACCGATTTAGGAAGCTCATTGGTGCCGATACGATGACCTAGACTGGTTCCCAGACTCTGTAAGACCGACTTCAAACTCGGGAATTCGAAAACATGAAGTTATCTCAACAGAATGTTGATTAGCCAATATCGGTGGCACCGATAGGTATGTTGGTTGTACCGAGATGGTGGGATTGGCATAGGATCTGTCTAAGTGTAAAATCGGTATAGCCGAGTGAGAAATGTTGGTGGCACCAACTTTGCATATTTGGCTTGGGGCAAATATATTTTGTGGGAAGTGGCTTAGTACTTTTGGTGGCTATCTCTAAGCACTTGAGCAACCTATTCATCAAAATACCTCGTCCCCTTTCTATAGTATTGGCTTTCCTAAGGACTCAAAAATGATTTCTCACAAAGTGTAAAATGAAGAGTCTTCTTGCTTCAAGCTTTAGCCAATCCTATTCCTCCCTTCATCAATGGGCTTCTCCTCACAATCCTTTAGCTAAAGCTCTATCTAGACTATACCTGAAATATACTAGGTAAAAGTTTTAGTACAAGAGACAATGTATGTTGTCATGAATTATCAAAATCACCAATGGAGCATACGTGCTTTCAAGAGTTCTTGTTCACATATTCATCCCTAACAAACTCTTCATCAAACTCCTGCTCTTCCATGCCTAGCCAAATAAATAACCAGTGGCAAGCCAATGAGTACTTTGAATGTACTCTCAAGCAACCCAAAGTTGTGGAACAAGGTAATAACAATGCATGAAAAATCACTAGGTTGGTAAATTGTAGAAAGATAGTTTTAAGTGCAATGACATGATCAATATCATATGACGGCATGCATCATGAGGTAACCGATATCCTTATGAACAAGTCATAGCTATCAACATAAAAGGGTACAAACATCTCATACTCCATTATCACGCCAAATCATCCGACTTAGGTCATGTGTCACCTTTCTCACATTATGATCCTTCTCACACACACACACCAATTACGAAAACATCGAATGTAGTTTAAGAAGTACTACCTGATACGTCTTCATCGTATCTACTTTTCCAAACTCTTTTGTCCTTGTTTTGGACTCTAATTTGCATGTTTTGAATGGAACTAACCCGGACTTACGCTGTTTTCAGCAGAATTGCCATGGTGTTGTTTTTTCGCAGAAATAAAAGTTCTCGGAATGACCTGGAAATTTACGAGGATTTTTTGTTGAATATATAAAAAATACTGGCGCAAGAATTACCTGGAGAGAGGGAGCCAGGAGCCCACAAGCCCAGGATAACGACCCCCTGGCCGCGCCTGGCAGGCTTGTGAGGCCCTCGTGCTCCGCCGCCTCCAATTCCAGCTCTATATAGTCTCTCTTGCCCAGAAAAAATTAAGGGAGAAGAGTTCATCGCGTTTTATGATACGGAGGCGCCGCCGCCACCTGTTCTTCGTCTGGAGGGCAGATCTGGAGTCTATTCTTTGCTCCGGAGAGGGGGGATCATCGTCGTCGTCATCACCAACCTTCCTTCTTCGCCAATTCCATGATGCCCTTCCTCGTTCGTGAGTAATCTCATCGTAGGCTTGCTGGACGGTGATGGGTTGGATGAGATCTATCATGTAATCGAGTTAGGTTTGATGGGGATTTATCCCTAGTATCCATTATGTTCTGATATTGATGTTGCTACTACTTTTCTATGCTTACTGCTTGTCACTAGGGCCCGAGTGCCATTATTTCAGATCTGAACCTATTATGCTCTCATCAATATATATGTGTGTTCTTGATCCAATCTTGCAAGTTGTAGTCACCTACTATGTGTTATGACCCGGCAACCTCGGAGTGATAATAGCCGGTACAGCTCCCTGAGATGACCATAGTATGAGGAGTTCATGTATTCACTATGTGCTAATGCTTTGTTCCGGTTCTCTATTAAAAGGAGACCTTAATATCTCTTAGTTTCCATTAGGACCCCGCTACCACTGGAGGGATGGACAATAGATGTCATCCAAGTTCTTTTCCATAAGCACATATGACTATATACAGAATGCATGCCTACATTACATTGACGAACTGGAGCTAGTTACAAATCACCCCATGTTATAACTGTTACATGACGAATGTCATCCGACATAATTATCCATCACCGATCCAATGCCTACGAGTTTTTCCTACTGGTCCTAGCTACGTTACCTTGCCGGTACTAGTGTCACTGCTGCTATTGTTGCCGCTATTGCTGTCACTATTGCTACTGTTACCGCTGCTACCGTTACTATCACACTACTTTTGTACTGAAACTTTGCTGCAGATACTAAGTCTTTCAGGTGTGGTTGAATTAACAACTCAACTGCTAATACTCGAGAATATTCTTTTACTTCCCCTTGTGTCGAATCAACAAATTTGGGTTGAATACTCTACCCTCGAAAATTGTTGCGATCCCCTATACTTGTGGGTTATCAAGACTATTTTCTGGCGCCGTTGCCGGGGAGGCCTAGCTCTATTCTCTGAGTCGCTTGGGATTTACGTCTGTTGATTACTATGAGGAATCCGAGAGATCCAAAAACTAAAGTCTTGCCCTCAACTACGAGGACAGGTAAGGAACGACCATCTAGCTCTGCACTTGATTCCCTTTCAGTTATGAGTAAGTTTGCGACACCCCATCCTACAAGAAATTCTGATTTGTCGCCTGTGCTTGATGATGCTACTTCTGCTATCCATGATGCTTATGATGCTGCTTTGCTTGATACTGCTTTTCCACCGGGTGCATTTCTTGATGCACAAATTGCTAGAGTTGCTGCTGAATGTGATGATACTTCTGAAACTGCTGAAATTATTGAAGTAGAACCTGTTGTTTCACCTGTTAGAACTAGCTCTCCTAGATACGAATTGCCTGATATACCTGAGGGTTATGTTATGGGGGGAGAGGTAGCTGAGGACTTTCTTGCTTGTAAGGATAGCTATGATCTTGGAAATTTACTGCGCAAGTGGAAGGAAAAATCTCTGAATGCTAGAATGAAATATGATCCTAAGTTTGCTACTTCACCCATCTTTGTAACCAATAAGGATTATGGATTCTCCATTGATCCTGAGTTAATCACTTTGGTCGAATCTGATCCTTTTCATGGTGATGTGTCTGAAACGGTTGTAGCACATCTTACCAAGCTGAATGATATAGCCACCCTATTCACGAGTGAGGAAAAGATTCTCCATTACTATATCCTTAAGATGTTTCCTTTCTCGCTAAAGGATGACGCTAAGACTTGGTTTACTTCTCTTTCTCCTGGTTGTGTGCGTAGTCCCCAGGATATGATCTACTACTTCTCTGAGAAATATTTTCCTGCCCACAAGAAACAAGCTGCCTTGCAAGTTGAAGAAGAGAGTCTACCACAAGCTTGGGGGAGGCTTGTCCAGTTACTGAATGCTTTGCCTGATCACCCTCTTGAGAAGAATGAAATACTTGACATCTTTTATAATGCACTAACCGATTCTTCTAGGGACCACCTAGATAGTTGTGTTGGTTGTGTTTTCAGGGAACAAACTGTGGAACAAGCTGATATTCTATTGAATAATATCTTGAGCAATGATACTCCTTGGACTATTCCCGAACCACCTTTGAAGCCAACTCCGAAGAAAATAGGTATTCTATTCCTCAGTCCTCAAGATATGCAAGAAGCCAAGAAATCTATGCAAGAGAAAGTTATTAAATCTGAAGATGTTAAGAATCTACCACCTATCAAAGAAATACATGGTCTTGATAACCCGACACAGGTAGTAGAGGTAAATTCTCTTCGTAGAATCAATGAGAGTGATATTCCTTTTGATAAACCTGCTAGCTTATGCCTAGATGAATTTGATAACTTCGTTGCCAAACAACAAAGTGTCAATGATTATGTTAGCACATAGTTGGAACAAAATGCTCGCAGGATTAATCATTTAAGTGCTTGTGTGGATAGAAATGTCAATGATCTTAAGCTTTTAAGTAAACATGCCTCTATGGTCACTACTCAAGTAGAACAAGTACTTAAGGCTCAAAATGACTTGCTCAATGAGTTGAATGATAATTCTTTTAGAGTCATCACTAGAGGTGGTAGAATGACTTAGGAACCTTTGTATCCTGAGGGCCATCCTAAGATAATTGAACAAGATTCTAAAGGAGTTAGCACTGAGGCACCTAGTCATCCTAGTAATAGGAAGAATAGGAAAGATGATAGGAACTTGCAAGCTAGCAAACCTGCTGCTGTTACACCTGAGAATCCAAATGATGTCTCTCTTTCTGATGCTGAAACACAATCTGGTGATGAACATGAGCCTAGTGATAATATCGATAGTGGTGTTCATGATGATGCTCAACCTAGTAATGATAAGGATGTGGAGATTGAACCCAGTGTTGATCTTGATAACACACAACCTAAGAACAAGAGATATGATAAGAACGACTTCATTGCTAGGAAGCATGGTAAAGAAAGAGAACCATGGGTTCAAAAACCCATGCCCTTTCCTCCCAAACCATCCACGAAAAAGGATGATGAGGATTTTGAGAGTTTTGTTGAAATGATTAGACATGTCTTTCTGCAAATGCATTTGACAGATATGCTCAAAATGTCTCCTTATGCTGAGTACATGAAAGATATTGTGACCAATAAAAGGAAGATACCTGAGGTTAAGATTTCCACCATGCTTGCCAACTACATCTTCAAGGGTGGAACTCCTAAGAAACTAGGCTATCCAGGAGTGCCCACTATACCTAGCTCCATTAAAGTAAATTATGTTAGAACCGCTTTATGCGATCTTGGAGTTGGTGTTAGTGTTATGCCTCTCTCTCTTTATCGTAGACTTGAATTGGATAAGTTGACACCCACTGAAATGTCTTCGCAAATGGCCGACAAATTAACTTCTTTTCCTATCGGCATTTGCGAGGATGTGCGTGTTGTGGTTGCTAACGTTACTATCTTAATGGACTTTGTTATTTTGGATATTCCCGTGGATGATGCCATGGCGGTCATCCTTGGAAGACCCCTTTAAACACTGCAGGGGCTGTTATTGATTGCAACAAAGGCAATGTCACTTTCCATGTTAATGGTAATGAGCACACGGTGCACTTTCCGAAGAAACAATATCGAGTACATTGCATCAATGCGATTCAAAAAAGTTCATCAATTCTTATTGGAAGCTTTGAATGCCCTATACCTACTGTCAAGATGAAGTATGATTTACTTGTTGGGGATATGCGCATCACCGTTGAGATGGATGAATCTAGAAGTCACAACCTTCTGTTCCCAACTTTTATCAGTGGGAGGCAGAGGAGTTCACCCAGCAGTGGCACCCTCAGTACACTCCGGAGTATCCTGGAGATGGTTACTTCCCTCTGTGGGAGTAGAACAAGTTAGGCCAAAAGCCTAAGCATGGGGGAGTACGTGTTCCTCACCGACCTTATATTCTCGCTCACGCTTTCACTTTGTTAGTCGGTGTTCAAACCTTGCCACTTTATCATCCATGCTAGTTTATTTCTTTTTCTCTCTTTCTTCTCGTGTGTTTGTTTAGTCTGAAAGAACAAAAAAAATTAGTGGTAAGTTTGCTTTCCAGCTTGCTTAGTGGTGTTTAAAAAGAAAGCCCAAAAATATTTCCCTTTCTTCTTTTGATTGTTGGGAGTTTTCCCGTGTAAATAGTTTTCTTTTTCTTTGGGTCAAGGTAGAAGACCATGGTTAAAATGTTTAGTGGCTCTCATATGCATATCTGTTTATCCGTCAAAGAGCCATATTACTTTGTCTTCTCCTCTGTGTTTGCTTGCAGATTCCAGCTTAGTCCAATGCATGAACACTCTCATTATGATTCACATCATTCGGTCGTGCAAGTGAAAGGCAATAATGACGATATATGATGAAGTGTCTGAGCCTGAAAAAGCTGGTATGAAATCAATATTTTTTGTTTTTGTAAATATGACTAGTTCATCGTTCCTAATTCAGCTTTGTTATGAGAGAAACATGTTTGCAATGACAACTTAGAGATCATAGTTTCTGATGCCATGCTTAATTAGCTAGGAGCTTATAATGGTTTGTCTTCTATGCCAACATGAATTTCAAGATGATTATGATGTAGTATGATAGGATGGTATCCTCCTTTGAATGATTCAAGTGGTTTGACTTGGCACATGTTTACGCATGTAGTTGAAACAAAATCAACATAGCCTCATTCATGTTTATGGTGATTTATATCCTACTCATGCTTGCACTCAATGTTGTTTAATTTCAATGCATATTGATGACTGTTGTCGCTCTCTAGTTGGTCGCTTCCCAGTCTTTTGCTAGCCTTCACTTGTACTAAGCGGGAATACTGCTTGTGCATGCACTTCCATAAACCCAAAGTTGTTCCATATGAGTCCACCATACCTACCTATATGCGGTATCTACCTGCCGTTCCAAGTAAATTTGCATGTGCCACTCTCTAAATCTTCAAGTAATAATCTGTTTCGTATGCCCGAACCGCTCATGTGGTGACAAGGGGCGATCAATATCTTCCATGCTAGGCGTGTTATCCTCGATACGTGTTTATGCACTATCACTCATGAGAAGGGCCGGTAATTGGAATGCCCAGTTCCATGCTCAAATTGAAAAGATAATTGCAAACAAAACTCCCCCTGGATTGTTGTTGGTATCGACGACAGCCGAGTATTCGGCTAGTCGTGGAGTGTGATTGATTAGTGGTGGGGGAGTCAAAACTTTACTTTTCTGTTTGGGAACCGCCTATAGTATGTGTAGGATGGAAGATGGTGAAAACTCTTGGTCATCGCATTGACAATGAAAGCATGCCACCCAAAATTATTTGTCTCTATTTTAAAAGCTTGAGCTCTGGCGTCTCTACAAATCAATGCTTCCCTCTGCGAAAGGGTCTATCTATTTACGTTTCTATTGAGTCATCCTCTTCTTATAAAAAGCACCAATTAGAGAGCACCTCCGTCATTTTCATGCTTTGCTATTTATCGATATTGAGTATGGCTGTGACTGGATCTTCTTTGACATGAATTACAATGTTCAGTCACCCCTTGGTCTTTGAAGGTGCTCAGCATTTATGTTTTGCGGTCTCAACAAGAGCTAGCGAGATACCACTTGTTCATATTGCTTCATGATTGTTTTGATTGGAGTGTTGACATTTGAAACTTATTATTATTGCTTGCTAGTTGATTATGCCATTGATATGAGTTCATCATGAGACCTAAATGTCATTTCTTATGTGGTTAGCTTATGATCTTGCTAAAAATCTGAATATGAGTTAGACATAATTACAGCAAGAATATCAAACAGAGTTCGTAAAAGTGTTTCTTTTGTCTCTTTCAGTTTGTCAACTGAATTGTTTGAGGAGAAGCAAGGCTTTAAGCTTGGGGGAGTTGATACATCTCCATCGTATCTACTTTTCCAAACTCTTTTGCCCTTGTTTTGGACTCTAATTTGCATGATTTGAATGGAACTAACCCGGACTGACACTGTTTTCAGCAGAATTGCCATGGTATTGTTTTTGCACAGAAATAAAAGTTCTCGGAATGACCTGGAAATTTACGAGGATTTTTTGTGGAATATATAAAAATACTGGCGCAAGAATTACCTGGAGGGATGGAGCCAGGAGCCCACAAGCCCAGGAGGCCCCCCTGGCCGTGCCTAGTAGGCTTGTGAGGCCCTCGTGGCTCCGCCGCCTCCAAATCCAGCTCTATATAGTCTCTCTCGCCCAGAAAAAATTTAAGGGAGAAGAGTTCATCACGTTTTACGATACGGAGGCACCGCCACCACCTGTTCTTCCTCTGTAGGGTACATTTGGAGTCCGTTCTGGGCTCCGGAGAGGAGGAATCGTCACCGTCGTCATCACCAACCTTCCTTCTTCGCCAATTCCATGATGCCCTTCATCGTTCGTGAGTAATCTCATCGTAGGATTGCTGGACGGTGATGGGTTGGATGAGATCTATCATGTAATCGAGTTAGTTTTGATGGGGATTGATCCCTAGTATCCACTATGTTCTGAGATTGATGTTGCTACTACTTTGCTATGCTTAATGCTTGTCACCAGGGCCCGACTGCCATGATTTCATATCTGAACCTATTATGTTCTCATCAATATATGTGTGTTCTTGATCCTATCTTGCAAGTTGTAGTCACCTACTATGTGTTATGACCCGACAAACCCGGAGTGACAATAGCCGGTACCACTCCCGGAGATGACCATAGTATGAGGAGTTCATGTATTCACTATGCGATAATGCTTTGTTCTGGTTCTCTATTAAAAGGAGACCTTAATATCCCTTAGTTTCCCTTAGGACCCCGCTGCCATGGGAGGGATGGACAATAGATGTCATGCAAGTTCTTTTCCATAAGCACGTATGACTATATACGGTATGCATGCCTACATTACTTTCAAGAACTGGAGCTAGTTACAAATCACCCCATGTTATAACTGTTACATGATGAATGTCATCCGACATAATTCGTGGACAAGAGAAATTCTGCAACGCTGGTGAGGATGCCCAAGTGTTAGAATACGAGATTCACTAAACCTTATACAGAGTAATGATTTTGGTGCGGCATGGATTGATCACCATGACGACTTACTCTTTTCATTCTCTTGCTATTTGGACTGGTAAATCTGAGAGACTTACCCATAGTAGAGAGACGACGTTCTTTGAATCTTTGGTTTAAGCCTTATAATGGTATGATGAAGACCCATGTACGTGGCACTTGTTGTCACGCGAAGGAAACTTCACGGTGAGGATGAAACCAAGACCCCTCTCTCTGTAGGATAACCACAAATTGTAGACCACCAGGAGAATCATCGATAGGTTATTTAGAATGACCATGAGGCTATCAGTTAAGAAGACTCAGTGACGGAAGAAGCTTATATCAATAGAAGAACCCTCGATTTTTATGGAAATGTTACGAATGTAATGGAAAATGCATCACAAAACGAGTTAGTAAGAAGAATGTGAGGAGTCAGATACCAAGACGCCAGAGGATTGCTAAAATTTTGAGGGACCAGTAATCTTCATTTTAAGTGTGGTAGCATCCCACTTTGCAGGAGATTGGATTTGTTAGAAGACCTCCAAAACCTAAACCTTTTCTTTCAAACCTCTTCGAATCTCGAGGACGAGATTCATTTTAAGTGTGGTAGGTTTGTAACATCCAAAATTTTGGAATGTTAATATAATTATTAGATTGATTGTTTGTTTGTTTGAGTGATTGAAACTTGGGTGAAGTTTTGAAACTTTCAAAAAACCTTTTGAATGAGAGTGAATAAAATGACTTTGCCCTTTTCCTGTGAATTCAAATTCATCTCTATAAATCAGCGAGAGGAGATAACATGACTTCTTCAACTATAAAGAATTTGAATCAAGGTGGCATTTGAATATCTTTCGATTTTGCCTTGCATTTTTTTTCTTCTTCACTCGTGGAATGCCGGGAAAAATACTTTGTCAAACAAGAAAAAAAGAGAGGAGGAACATGGCCCTCCAAACCCGGGGATATTCTTTGAAATATTTGAGCCATCAAACCCAAGATTTATTTGAAAAATATATGCAAAAATAAATAAATCATTTAGGGATTTTTCAGAAAAACATTTTTCTGAAGTTTTTATTTTGGCTGTGGAAAAATGTCCATCATATAGATTTTATTTTTCTGATAATTTTAGTATATAATAACCCTATATTCCGAGTTTATTTCGTTTCGTTTTTATCGTTTTACTTTCCTGTTTTTGAAAATAGGAAAGAAATCGCGTTTAAACGGAAATTTATCGCTAGCCCATTAAGACTTTCCAAAAACTGGCCCGACAAGCACCTTCTTCTTCCTCACGTTCTCCCTCCTCCCAAGACCATCCATAGCCATGGTGACAGGAAATCCTCCTTTCCCAATCTCCCTCTCCCTTCCATCCCATCGCCTCCCGAGCCCCTCTATTTAAAGCTACGCCCCTCCTCGTTCCATTTTCCCCGTCACCACCTCGAACCACTGCCTCGTCCACCCCTCCCCACCTCGCCGGAGTCGGCCACCTACTGGAGCTCCCTCCAGAGCCCCACGCCCTCCTCCAGCGCCCCCACCCCCTCCTCCAGCGCCCCACCCCCTCCTGCGCACCCCCCTCACCCTGCTGTCCCCATACCCTGCCGGAGCAAACCCACCTCGCCGGAGCAGCCCACCTCGCCGGAGAATGCTTCCGTTCTCTGTCAGCAACGGTGAGACCCCCTCACCTGTGTGTTTTTCTTTTTTTGTTGTTTGTTTTTCTTTTTCACCCTTAGATCTAGATCCAACGGAGTAGAGTTAGATGAGCATACCCCTTCGGTTCTTCAAAAAGAACCAGTCAACCTATTAAGTTAATCGAAGCTTTTTATTACTTATTAGCCATTCGTTAGTTAGTTCTAGCAGCGCACGGATGTGGCCAATCACATCTTGCCACGTCATCACAATCCTTTACTATTTTAATTCTGAAACAGAATTAGTTCTGTTTTTGTTTTCCTTATAACTTTTAATCTACAAATCCAATTAAAGTGATTCTTTTTGAGTTAGATCACAATTTTCTTGTAGTAGGCGAAAATATATAATTTTACTATGTTTCAATTTATAAAATTTGAGTTAGAACAGATTTGATTTAAATTATGTTTTGTCTATACCGGGAGTTTAAAAATAGTTTTGTAATTGATTCTTTTTTCTAATGATCACTAGTGATATTATTTATCAGTAGGTTCAGTTTCAGAATTTTTGAGATAAAGTATCTTGGGGTTTTCACCAAAACAGATTCTGATTTGGTTATGGAAGACAATTTTTCACCGTGTGTTATAGATATTTTCCTATTAGATGCTTTATTTTGATTTCTTGTCATTGTGGTGCTTATTGTGTGAAATTGTTTGTGCCGTTAGATCACCTGGAGCGTGAATCTTGTTACCTAGAAGCGCTCGAACTCGACAACCGTCAGCAAGGCAAGTCACGTTGATCATATTCTACCTATGCTTATATGCATAGTAGTTCTACCTTCTTCACCCAATTGCATGCAAAGTAGGTACTTGGAAATTTGGATCTTGATGTAGTATCATCTGGTAGGCACCCATCACCCTTGTTACTTTGGCCGGGACGTTATTGTTCTATGCTCCTAGTAGACGGGGTTTGGTTGAGTGTTTATCATGAGTGTTGCGAGAACTTAATAAATCAAGACCTGAAGACTCAAAGATTTGCAAGACCTCAGAACGAAATAAACCTCTGGGTGAAAGATGGTTTAGATGGGCTCCCTGGAGAAACCAGTGGACGACCCGGGATGCATGGAGAAGCTCCATGACATCTTGCGGAAAACTTCACCCAGGCACAAAGAGATGGATGGATACTTCAAGACCCAAGGCTTACCTGTACAGCCACAAGTCATTATGGGCTCTGGCTTGGTTGGAGAACGTGGTGACTCTGGACAGGCAGTGCTACGAGATGTAGAAGAACGGTAGGATTGGATGGGCACCGTCATAGTCTCACAGGAACCCGTTGAAAGACCATGTTTCGATCATCCAGTTCTCAAACACCCTGAAGTGCGAGGACTTCAACGGAGGCGATCAAATCTTCTGGGGAACGTGTGCAAAACTCTGCAGAGTACTCAAACCTAATCGATTAGCTGTGTCCATGGTCATGGACAACTTGAGCCGAAGGAACTAAAACTATCAGGAATTCTCAACACCATTTATTATGGATGTGGTTAATATTGATAACTTGGGTATGAGAACTGGTTGGTGGAACCATCTCATTAACAACATACAATGTTGTAATATTTTGCTTTTTAGCCCCTCTCTTGTGGTAGGAGAAAACTTTGCTTTCTGCTAAAAAACTTACAGCCCCACCTGCCATATATGCATATAGTGTAGATGTTATTTTACCCCTCTCTTTTGTGACTTCCCGGCATATTCAATATGCTGACCTACACGGATGCAACATCTTATGTTGCAGATACTTTCTTCGACGAGTAAGAGTACGAGTCAGGGTTACGGTCTCCACTCAACTTGCCGTTGCTATTTATTGGGACTCCACTCCCTTGACTGTTTCTGCTGAGACTTTGAGGTATATATCAGTTTGACGTTATTTACATGTGATTGCACTTTGATATAAACATTGATGTACTGTTTGTGCCAGCATACTGATCCAGGGATGGCATTCATGCACAGAGGCTTGACTCGTTTTGAGTCGGGTTGCTACATGGATAAAAATTAACAAATGCACGAATCACATGCAAAGTCATAGCCATCAACCCGTGACTTTCTAAACCACTACCTCACATTGCCATCAATATCTGCATTAAGTATCTTTGTCTGTGGAAAGAAACACCCAAAAAGATAGAAATTCTTCAAATAAATCATCAAACCTGATGAAGGACAGTAAAAACAAACAAAAAAAATACACAATACTCATCGAAACCCATTTGGGAACAATCAGTTGGTCAGTGCATCGATACTTTTCACGCAGAGAATATAAAACAACGGTAGCAACATCTGAGTTGAGCATGCCACCCATGATGAATGAGGAAGCCACCTTACAAATGCTAGCATAAAATTCCTTATTTTGAAACATTGGCTTGTCACTATGGAAAACAAAGGATGCGAGGAATCAAAATCTAGTGCGGTAACAACAAATATCATGAGGAGATAAAGCAAAAAAAAGACAAAAAATGATACGGGAAAAGTAAGGACACAAAATCCCTCACTAACTTTTTAGCATGTCTTTTGCACAACCTTGTAATAGCAAATAAAAATGAATCAACCTTGGCAACATTAGCACCATCTGTTTACATAAAAGAAAAGAACAAACAATAAGTTCAAACAATCAAGGGCAAAGTGGCCTCCTCACCATAAACGAGAAGTACCGTAAAAAAGACAAACCAAACACTAACAAAATTCTTGTTGGAACTTTCAGGGTTCAAAGGTGAAAAGTCATGTGACACCAACAATACACATGCATTGTGAGGGTTTGATGGCATAAAATCATGGGACGACACGAATGGCTCCTCCCTCAAGGGACCAAAACAAATTGAAAAAAATTGTATCATCATCTTTAGATAGCACATCTTCCATGCTAGATACCACGGTGCCTTCCAATGCATCACCGTAGTCAAGCCCTCTAGGTGGAAAATTTTCCAGAGGCAAATCCTCACGATCAAAGCAGCATCATTGTCAGCCACACCAACGCCAGAAGATTTGCCATCATGTATTCTCGTAACACCAACATCCTCAAAACCAACCTTGGTACCGAACTAACATCCACTACTAAATGGAACACCACCAACACCTCCTCCACCAGCACTGGTCACCTCACGTTCATAATCAGTCATATGAAAAGGAAATGTCCACACAATAAAGATAACGACCAATCTAACAACAACAAAAAACCACAAGAGCTGCACAACATGTACTTTCATAACTACAAAAGGGCTGAATATTTAACAATCTTTATAAACACTAAAAATAAAAATAACTTGAACTACTATGTGTGCAACAAAGGAAAAATGGAACATGAAAAGGAAGTTCGCATGAGATTTAAGAAACATTATAAACACAAAAAAGAAAATTAACCCTCCTCTTATCAGCAGTTATATCATCCACTCCAGTGTCAACAACACCAGACTCACTATAATGTTGGCCTCGTGCATAAAACATGATAAATAAAAAACATGAGCAAGTTCAACTACAGTACTGACATAAGAACAACAAAGGAATAATTCAAAGATAAACAACTAAATCACTGTCGGGCCTTTGGGACTGGGGTAACCAGGCCCGTCTGCATGTGGCCCAAGACATGTCGCATGCCATGGGCCTGACAGGGCCACCATCAGATTTTCTGGGCTTGGACCTCGCGAGGCCCCCTGCCTCATGAGGTGCATGTCAGCACACGTTGGGACGAGCCACGCGTAAACCCCTCGCGAAGGCACCTCCCGAGGCTTCCCTCAAGGCCTTTGCAGGGCAAACTAAATGAGAATGGCCAACGCGGGGCCGCGTGGTCTTGCATTGTCATGTTGGTGACGCACGCCGTGCCAAAGAACGCCAGGAGGTACACCACCAGGCACGGATGTGAGGCTTTCCTCTTTTGTGCTAAGGGAGTTGGGCCACCGCCAGTTCCCAAAGAGAGCCCTAAAGGTTTCCCCTTCGATGCAAGAAGACCAATCCTGGGGGCTCGTCAGGACAAAGGTCATCCCCGAGACCACCAACATGTGAAATTGGGAAGCTTTTGCACGCGAAGGCCACTTTAGCCAGGATAGGCTACAGTTCTGCCCCTTCAAACTGGCCATTGTGTTTACCCTTCCCAAGGGGTGTTTTTGGGGGAAGGGGGGGTGCCATTATAAAGGAGGAGAGGCTGCCACCATGGAGGGGGTCGACCCCAGCCCTAGCAAGAACCACCCATGTACTATCTTTCTCACTCTAAAGCAATCTAGACAAGTAGGGGTATGGTTTGACACCGCAAGGTGGCCCAAACCTTGGTAAATGTCGCGTCCAATATTCTTCTTCCTGAGCTCGATCACGCCGGAGTGTTGAGGTTGCGCTTTATAGTAGTACAGGAGAGCCTGCACAACACAGAGTTCGAACCTTTAGGGCCCCCGGAGCCCTGATTCCGACATTTGGCGCGCCAGGTAGGGGGCGTCGTTGCTCTCCTGCTCTAGTTCAACTCCAGATTTGTCAACCCTATGGATAACTCCCACCATGCGCATGTTGAGCACCAAGCGCCCCAAGCCGCATCAGCCACATCCCTTGGCCACGCTGTCAGCTCTGTCCCGCCGGCATCGAGACCGTGGTCACCGCTGTCCCTATTGCCAGCGGCCAATGGAACTCTTCCTCTTGCTCCTCTGTGCAGCAAGACGGCTGCACCAACCCGGTGTCACCCACGCGCGCTCACCGTGGGCTCGTGGATACATAGACCACGCCGCTCGGGACAAGCAGGTCGCTTCACCACTGTTTGGGGGGCACAGCCTGCGACCCCCGGTGGGTGTGCACCGCTAAGCTCATCACCACCGCTAAGGCACTTCTGGAGCCCCGCTCGATGGCATGCATCCTCGGCAGGGCCCACGCCCCCATTGATGGCCTCCACTCCAAGTTGTTCTTCTGTAGGGTGAGCGCCACATTTTGGGTGTGTGGGTTCGTGCCACCGTCTGGTTGGGCGTGCCGTGACATCACCTTCGACGCTAGGGATCATCCCAGATCTGCGGCGGCCGCATGCACGCTCCCCATGTTGTGCACCCCCACCATCAACAACGCCGCAGTCACCAAGACCCTCGTTGACGGAGGTGTTGGAGTCAACATCATCTCTGCCGCCACCTTTGAGGCATTTTAGGTGCCCTGCGACCTACTAAGGCCCACGAAGCCCTTCTTTATGGTGGCCGGTGGTATCACGACCCCTCTAGTGCAAATATGCCTCCCTGTCACCTTCGGTACATGCTGCAACTACCCCACGGAGATCATCGACTTTGACTTGGTGTGCATAAACCTCCCATACAATGCCATCTTGGGTTACATGGCGCTCGCTAAGTTAATGGCGGCGACCAGCCCACGCTACAACATCGTTAAGATCCCTAGGTGCGATGGAATCGTCACCATCAAGTGCGACAAGAGGGACACAATCAGCATCCTCCAGTATGTATGATAAGCTGCCAGGGCCACACCCCGGAAGATGGAGATGGGGCGTCTCCCCCCGAGGCAGCAGCAGCAAGGAAAAAACAACTATTCTCTGAGGACCGCGTAGAGACAAAGAATGTTTTGTTCGATGGCAGAACTTTGGGGCCCACCTTCATCATAGGCGCCGGTCTCTCCCCTGAGCAGGAGAGCGCTCTCTTCACTTTCCTCCGGGTAAACACGAACATGTATGTTTGGAAGGCAACCGACTTGTAGGGAGTCCCGAGGGAAGTAATCGAGCATCACCAATCGATGTGCCCTGGTGAGTGCCCTGTCAAGCAGAAAGCACAACGCGAGGCGCTTGAGAAGCAGGAGTTCATTGTTTAATAAGTGTGAAAGCTGCAAGAGGTTGGGGTCATACACGAGGTGTGTCACCTGATGTGGCTCGCTAACCCTGTCGTCGTTCCCAAGAAGGGTGGCACCAAGCGGATGTGCGCCGACTTCACTAGTTTCAACAAGGCCTGCCCCTATGACGCCTTCGCGCTGTCGTGCGAAGACCAGATAGCGGACTCCATGACCCACAATGACCTATTGTGCTTCTTGGATTCCTTTTCAGGCTATCACCAAATCGAGATGGCATCAAAATATGTGAAGGAGAAAACATTCATCTTCCCTACGGGGTGTTCTGCTATGTATGTGTGGGGACCCCGACTTGCAAGTCGTGATCATCGAATGCATGTGTATGGTGACCCTAGAGATCAATGCTCATTGAACACACAAAAGCTGAATAACAAGAGTCTTACATCCATACATACAATCTGATACAATTAAGGACCATTAAGGCCAAGTCTTACATAGATAGGGCCTCGAAGGCCAACACTCCAAACACAACTAAAGCAGTCATCTTGAATGAAAGCATGAACCCATGCCATCTTCTTTAACATACACGCTCTTGGCTGGGAAGCGTCCTAGTTTGGATGTTCATCACTGATGAAGTCTTCAACAAATTCCTGCTCTTCCATGCCTGGCTAATAAAATACCTAGTGGCAAGCCAATGAGTACTTTGAATGTACTCGCAAGAAACCCATGATGTGGAACAAGGCAGTAATGAAACATGATATGATACTAATAGGCAATTTGTAGAAAGCACGGTTTTCCCTAGTGCAATAACATGATCAACTTCTCATGCGACATGCATCATGAGGTAAGTGATAACCACGCGAACGGGTTACCAATTTTAATATCAACAGAGGGATAAGCAACCCACATTCACCCATCATGCCAAGTCATCTTACTTAGCACATCATTCATATTACCACCATTCCCACACACACACACACACACACACACACTTGGTTTAAGCGAAAATTCCTGGACGTAGTTTATGCAGCACCACCCAACTGTCCTCGACCATGGACACGGCTATTCGAATAGTTTTACACTCTATAGAGGTTGCACACTTTACCTACAAGACTGGGAAAACTTTCGTGTCAGTACACGACTCGCGACATTTCTCATACCCGAGGTAAGTACCTGGACATCACCATTCCGATGACGATACTAGCAAAGAGCCCACTCACTGGTGACAATCCCTCGTGATGTACATCACATGAATCATCCACGAGGGCATGCAACGGTGTGCCTGGTGTCTGTCAAAACAGCCCATGGGCGCCCTTTCTTAGCACAACCCCGTCTTGAGAGTGACCATGTTACTCCTGCCACTAGTAATGCGGTCTCTGTACTACCACCGACCATAGTAATCAGCAAAGACCCGTCCCATAAGGGGTATTGTGGTTGTACATGTAAGGTTGGGTAGGTCGTCAAATCTTCAATCTAATCCGGTTTTTAGAAACCACTCACAGAACTGGCCTCGGTATACCACTCCCTCATCAAGTGGTTACCTAGCTCAACACATCACCCTCGGGCATTAGTGGCACTCGACCGGTTTTTTTGTAAAACATTTGAAATCACCTTCTTTTACCTTATCCATGCATGTACCCAGTCCCATGCGTAGCACTACTATCAATCTAACAACACTCCACTCGCACAACCCTCATAGGTACGTAGGATTATATCCTAGTGCAAGTGTTATTGAGGAACTACCGGGAAGAGCTCATCGAGGTGGTTATCAATTCAAGCATGGCCTTATGTATCATAGTAAAATGCTAAATATGACATGCATGAAAGGATTTTCTTAGACATGGTCAAGGGGCTTCTTGCCTTTCTCAGCAATGTCTTCGGGGTCTTCAAAGTCTTCTGGTCCAAGTCCCTCATCCGCAATGCAATCTATTGTCGCAATATAAATAGGAAAAAAATAAGCACTCAACCAAAACAGAGAAAATAAACTAGTCAGAAAAATGTCACACCATTTTTGTAAAATACTACGATGACTATAGATTCTGTAAAAAATATTGTGTCTTATTTTTGGGCTATAAAAAGTTGCAAAAATTGTTTTAACACGTCATTAAAATTCCTAAAACAGGGTTTGACAATAAAATAGTGCATGCAACCTATTGTAAAAATTTCACAAGTGGTACCCTAAAATACTACATAATATTACAAGATTTGTGGTGGAGGAATATTTTAATTTGGAAATATTTAAATCTATGGAATTTTTCAAAGACTCTAGAAAAGAAATAAAAAGAAATGCCACTATTCCCCCTCGGCCCAACCGGCTCGGCAGATCCGACATAAATGGGAATCAGCCAGCGCTATGCGGCCACGTAGGAGGTGTCCGGGCACTTTACGCCTTCAGCCGACGCGGCGCACGGGAGTCTGGCACGTTCAAAGCTGATCGTTGGGCCCCAACGGTCAATGAAAGAGGGAGGGAGATAGAAGGATGACGGGCAGGCCCCTATCGGGGTCGTCTTCAACATCCCGACAGGAGGGGTTGCAAGCTCACCAGGGGCGAGATGGGCCACGGCTGGGATGGACGAAGACAAGAATGGAACTGGCGTCTTCCCATCATTCGATGGGTGGTGGAGGGAGGAGCTAAAGTGCAGCCAGTGACTGACTGCGAGGTCCCATGGAGGAGGTGCTTCGGGAGGGTGGTCGACGGGGCCGAATCCTACAGAAAAAGAGCAGGGAAGAGAGGGAGAAGCATGAGAGATCTGCTGCGGTTTCTATGAGGAAGAAATGATAGCCGGAGTGGCCTTGTACCCGGGGATTGCTGAAATCCGATGCGGTGGATCAGGAGCTCGTTCTCGAGCTCGGGGGCCTCTAGTCATGAGTGGGTGGTTGAGGGGTGCGATTAGGAGTAGCATGAAGTCAAAGGGAGGGAGAGGGAGGCCCGGGGTGGTGTTTTATAGTAAGGGCATGGTTCACCGAAAGCTCTTTCGTTGGCGAGACCATGGCGATAGCCAGGGGAGGAGACGAAACTTGGGGGTGTGTCTGCGGTCTATGGTTGGGAAAAGGACGACGAAGAGCGGGAGCTGGCTCATGGCGTGCCGCGGTTGTGGGAGCCGTCTGACCGATTCGGCCGACCGGGGGCATGCGGGGGAGTAGAAGGGTAGAAAGGAGCGCGACGTGGCGTAGGGTCTATGCCGTCGAGGGGGTCTCGGGGGATAGCCAGAGGGAGCCAAAACTGGTCGGGGCTGGCCTCCAATAGTGCGGGTGCACACTATAGCACATCTAGAGCATAGTTTTGGCATGCCACGGCATGCTGGTGAGCTCTGGCGCGTTCACCTTGTCCACTAGTGTCTGGGGGATGCGGAGATACCCCTTGGATGCTTTGGAGCCGAGGAGGGAGGCTTTGGTCAAAGGAAGAGGGGGAGAAAGTCTCTGCCAGGGTGAATCAGGGGCTTAATTGGGGTCTTTGTCCACTCCTAACATTGAATCAGAGCAGGATCTCTCTACTAAAGATGAAGGGTAACTCTATGGGCTTGTGGTAAAACTTTTGAGTGACGGAGAATGGTGTAAGTGGTGAAAATAGCAGTTTTACGAAATCACTAGAAGGTGTTAGATGCTGGTTTGAGCAAGATAAACCTCACCACTTGTAGTGGTATTTAACATGATTAAATGATGGAAAAAATCACTAGGGTTCACCAAGTTTGAGCTCATTTGAGCAAAGTTCACAATGTAAACATGAAAAACCCTAGAAATGGACATAATAAGATTTATGTGGACCTAGGTGATAAAATCAACTCCCATCATGCACAACTTGGTGTAGCATCCTTATTTGGGGGATGGATCACTCTTGTAAAGTTTGGGATCAATTGGCTAAACTTGGCAATGCGAAGTTTCTCAAATTTGGTTCTGGACACAAAGGGTTTTGGGATTACTATGTGGGTCAAATCAACTTATATTAAGATGAAGCTTTGCAAGATCAACACATTTATCATTTGAGACTTTTTAGAATTTTCATGGAATTTTTTGAGAATATTTCCTTTGGAAATATTTCAAAACCTTGAAATAGGCAGAAAGGGTTTTGAGGGGTTTTGTCCAATATTTTGAACATGTCCATGTGTTGAAACTCTTATGTATGAAAAATATATGTCCACTGAGTTTCTCTATTTTTTCAAATATTTTTTAAGAAAGAAAATAATTTTAACCCTATGAAATACCATTAATGGCCTGAGAAAAAGGTATTTGGATAAAATAGGAAAATAACTTTAAAAATAATTTTTTTGTAGTTTTCGGAAGACTTTTGAATAATGTGATTCAAATAAAGTCTTTGGTGTAAAACATCAGTCCCATATATGGGACTTGTATTGCAAATCCCAATCAGTGGTTTTGGCGAACTTGAAATGATTAAATGCCTTTTTTTAAAATAATAATTTATAAAAAATGTTTTTCTGGTTCTATTCAGATGGCATGATCATTTGGCAAGGGCTTGGGGTCAAGGAGGTGAGTTTTAGAGAGGAGAACAATTATAGTGATTCAAAAACTCAATCAGTCACAAACATGCGAAAAGTAATTGGTTCCAATTTTTATAAAAACAACTTGTGGCAAAAGTGGAACAAACACAGGGTGTGACAGTATGCATGCCCTTCGGCCTGAAGAGCATGGGGGCACCTTGGCCAGGTTGATGCGCTTCATGCTAGGGCCCCAGCTAAGAAGGAATGGAGAGGCTTATGTCGATGCCAGCGTGGCAAAGACGCGCGAGGCCAGGACGCTCATCCAAGACCTGGAGGAGACTTTTGCCAACCTACGCAAGGTCAATTTGAAGCTCAACCCAGACAAGTGCATATTTGGAGTTCCCTTGGGCAAGCTCCTTGGCTTCCTCTTGTCTCACTGGGGGATCTAAGCCAACGTGGAAAAGCTTAAGGCCATTGAGAATATGCACCCTCCCCAAACCCTCAAAGAGATGCAGAACTTGGCATGGTGTCTCGCCTCCATGTGGCGTTTCATCTCCATGTTCGGTGAGTGGGCGTTGCCTTTCTTCAAGATTATGAAATGGTTCGGCCCATTCGAGTGGACCCTTGAAGCGTACACGACCTTTGAGGATTTCAAGAGGTATGTCATGAGCCCCCCATCATGGTTGCACCGCACGACCGTGAGCGCGTGTTCTTGTACCTAGCGGACACCCCCCAGACAGCAAGCGTGGCCCTCAGGGTGGAGCCGGAGGTGCAGGTGTACTCCATGAGAAAGTTCGTGAGCCTCCGTAGGGCGACGCTGGAGGCTGCTCGGGTCCCAACAACATCAGCCAGGGGTGTGCCTCAGGGGACCCCCGTTCCCCCTTGAGGAGGTCCTCGACGCCTCACTTCCGAGAGCCTACGTGGCTCATGATGGCTTGGAGGCCCTTCACGCCGCACTTCCCGGTTCTCCGAGGCCCCTGACACCGTGCCTCCACGAACCCGCATAGCCCGAGCTCCTGAGCTTTCCAACGGGAACGACATGGACACCACGATCACGTGCCATGTCGAGCACCTAGTGTACTTCGTTAGTAGGATGCTGAGAGACACGTGCGAGCGCGACCCCATGCAGTGTTGGAATTATGCCCTAGAGGCAATAATAAATATAGTTATTATTATAATTCCTGTATCAAGATAATCGTTTATTATCCATGCTATAATTGTATTGAATGAAGACTCATTTACATGTGTGGATACATAGACAAAACACTGTCCCTAGCAAGCCTCTAGTTGGCTAGCCAGTTGATCAAAGATAGTCAGTGTCTTCTGATTATGAACAAGGTGTTGTTGCTTGATAACTGGATCACGTCATTAGGAGAATCACGTGATGGACTAGACCCAAACTAATAGACGTAGCATGTTGATCGTGTCATTTTGTTGCTACTATTTTCTGCGTGTCAAGTATTTATTTGTTCCTATGACCATGAGATCATATAACTCACTAACACTGGAGGAATACTTTGTGTGTATCAAACGTCGCAACGTAACTGGGTGACTATAAAGATGCTCTACAGGTATGTCCGACGGTGTTCGTTGAGTTAGTATGGATCAAGACTGGGATTTGTCACTCCGTGTGACGGAGAGGTATCTCGGGGCCCACTCGGTAATACAACATCACACACAAGCCTTGCAAGCAATGTGACTTAGTGTAAGTTGCGGGATCTTGAATTACGGAACGAGTAAAGAGACTCTCCGGTAAACGAGATTGAAATAGGTATGCGGATACTGACGATCGAATCTCGGGCAAGTAACATACCGAAGGACAAAGAGAATGACATACGGGATTATATGAATCCTTGGCACTGAGGTTCAAACGATAAGATCTTCGTAGAATCTGTAGGATCCAATATGGGCATCTAGGTCCCGCTATTGGATATTGACCGAGGAGTCTCTCGGGTCATGTCTACATAGTTCTCAAACCCGCAGGGTGTGCACACTTAAGGGTCGACGTTGTTTTATGCGTATTTGAGTTATATGGTTGGTTACCGAATGTTGTTCGGAGTCCCGGATGAGATCACGGACGTCACGAGGGTTTCCGGAATGCTCCGGAAACGAAGATTGATATATAGGATGACCTCATTTGATTACCGGAAGGTTTTCGGAGTTACCGGGAATGTACCGGGAATGACGAATGGGTTCCGGGAGTTCACCGGGGGGGGCAACCCACCCCGGGGAAGCCCATAGGCCTTGGGGGTGGCACACCAGCCCTTAGTGGGTTGGTGGGACAGCCCAAGAGGGCCCTATGCGCCATAGGAAGAAAATCAGAGAGAAAAAAAGGAGGAGGTGGGAAAGGACAGAAGGACTCCACCCACCAAACCAAGTTGGACTCGGTTTGGAGGGGGAAACCTTCCCCCCTTGGCTCGGCCGACCCCCTTGGGGCTCCTTGAGCCCCAAGGCAAGGCCCCCCCTCTCCCACCTATATATACGGAGGTTTTAGGGCTGATTTGAGACGACTTTTCCACGGCAGCCCGACCACATACCTCCATGGTTTTTCCTCTAGATGGCGTTTCTGCGGAGGTCGGGCGGAGCCCTGCTGAGACAAGATCATCACCAACCTCCGGAGCGCCGACACGCTGCCGGAGAACTCTTCTACCTCTCCGTCTCTCTTGCTGGATCGAGCTGTACGTGTGCTGAACGCGGAGGTGCCGTCCGTTCGGCACTAGATCGTGGGACTGATCGCGGGACGGTTCGCGGGGCGGATCGAGGGACGTGAGGACGTTCCACTACATCAACCGCGTTCACTAACGCTTCTGCTGTACGGTCTACAAGGGTACATAGATCACACGTCCCCTCTCGTAGATGGACATCACCATGATAGGTCCTCGTGCGCGTAGGAAAATTTTTGTTTCCCATGCGACGTTCCCCAACAGTGGCATCATGAGCTAGGTTCATGCGTAGATGTCTTCTCGAGTAGAACACAAAAGTTTTTGTGGGCGATGATGTGCGTTTTGCTGCCCTCCTTAGTCTTTTCTTGATTCCACGGTATTGTTGGATTGAAGCGGCTTGGACCGACATTAATCGTACGCTTACGAGAGACTGGTTTCATCGCTACGAGTAACCCCGTTGCTCAAAGATGACTGGCAAGTGTCAGTTTCTCCAACTTTAGTTGATTCGGATTTGACCGAGGAGGTCCTTGGATGAGGTTAAATAGCAACTCATATATCTCCATTGTGGTGTTTGCGTAAGTAAGATGCGATCCTACTAGATACCCATGGTCACCACGTAAAACATGCAACAACAAAATTAGAGGACGTCTAACTTGTTTTTGCAGGGTATGCTTGTGATGTGATATGGCCAACGATGTGATGTGATATATTGGATGTATGAGATGATCATGTTGTAATAGATAATATCGACTTGCACGTCGATGGTACGACAACCGGCAGGAGCCATAGGGTTGTCTTTATACTAATGTTTCTGCTTGCAGATGCGTTTACTATTTTGCTAGGATGTAACTTTAGTAGTAATAGCATGAGTAGCACGACAACCCCGATGGCGACACGTTGATGGAGATCATGGTGCGGCGCCGGTGACAAGAAGATCGTGCCGGTGCTTTGGTGATGGAGATCAAGGAGCACGTGATGATGGCCATATCATGTCACTTATGAATTGCATGTGATGTTAATCCTTTTATGCACCTTATTTTGCTTAGAACGACGGTAGCATTATGAGGTGATCTCTCACTAAAATTTGAAGACGAAATTGTGTTCTCCCCGACTGTGCACCATTGCCATAGTTCGTCGTTTCGAGACACCACGTGATGATCGGGTGTGATAGACTCAACGTTCATATACAACGGTTGCAAAACAGTTGCGCACGCGGAATACTCGGGTTAAGCTTGACGAGCCTAGCATGTGCAGACCGAAAGGTCGATCATGAATCATATAGATGATATGATTAGCATAGGGATGCTTACCACTGAAAGTATACTCAACACACGTGATGATCGGACTTGAGCTAATGTAAGTGGATCATGAACCACTCAAATGACTAGAGAGATGTACTTTTTGAGTGGGAGTTTAGCGAATAATTTGATTAAGTTAAACTCTAATTATCTTGAACATAGTCTAAGTCCACTTTGAATATATTTGTGTTGTAGATCATGGCTCACGCGACAGTCACCCTGAATTTTAATACGTTCTTAGAGAAAGCTAAGTTAAAAGATGATGGAAGCAACTTTGTAGACTGGGCTCGTAATCTTAAGCTAATCTTACGAGCTGGGAAGAAGGGTTATGTCCTTAATGCTGCGCTAGGAGATGAACCACCCGCTACGGCTGATCAGGATGTTAAGAACGCTTGGTTAGCACGTAACGAGGACTACTCAGTAGTTCAATGTGTAGTATTGTATGGCTTAGAACCGGGACTTCAACGTCGCTTTGAGCGTCATGGAGCATTTGAGATGTTCCAGGAGTTGAAGTTTATCTTTCGGAAGAACGCTCGGATCGAGAGGTATGAGACCTCCGATAAATTCTATCCTTGCAAGATGGAGGAGAACTCGTCTGTCTGTGAACATGTGCTCAAAATGTCTGGGTACTCAAACCGTCTAGCTGAGCTGGGGATTGAACTCCCGCAAGAGGCTATCACTGATAGAATCCTTCAATCACTGCCGCCAAGCTATAAAGGCTTTGTGTTGAACTACAACATGCAAGGGATGAACAAGTCTCCCAGCGAGTTGTTTGCGATGCTGAAAGTCGCAGAGTCTGAACTCCGTAAAGAGCATCAAGTGTTTATGGTGAATAAGACCACTAGTTTCAAGAGAAACGGCAAAGTCAAGAAGGGTAATTCAAAGAAGAGCGGCAAGCCTGTTGCCAATCCGACGAAGAAACCCAAAGCTGGACCTAAGCCTGAAACAGAGTGTTACTATTGCAAGGGTATGGGTCACTAGAAGCGCAATTGCCCCAAGTATCTGGCAGATAAGAAGGCGGCCAAAGAAAAATCAGGTATATTTGATATACATGTTATTGATGTGTACTTAACCGGTTCTCGTAGTAGTGCCTGGGTATTCGATACCGGTTCTGTTGCTCATATTTGCAACTCGAAACAGGAACTGCGGAATAGATGAAGGCTGGCGAAAGATGAAGTGAAGATGCGCGTAGGAAATGGTTCCAAGGTTGATGCAATCGCCTATGGCACAGTTTCACTTCAGTTACCATCAGGATTAGTTATGAACTTGAATCATTGTTATTTAGTGCCTGCGTTGAGCATGAACATTATATCTGGATCTTGTTTATTGCGAGACGGTTACTCTTTTAAGTCAGAGAATAATGGTTGTTCTATTTCTATGAGTAACATCTTTTATGGTCATGCACCCAATGTGAGAGGATTGTTCATATTGAATCTTCATAGCGATACACACATACATAACATTGAGACCAAAAGAGTTAGAGTTAAGAATGATAGCGCCATATTTTTGTGGCACTGCCGCTTATGTCATATTGGTGTAAAGCGCATGAAGAAACTCCATGCCGATGGACTTTTGGAGTCACTTGACTTTGATTCACTTGACACGTGCGAACCATGCCTCATGGGCAAGATGACTAAAACTCCGTTCTCCGGAACAATGGAGCGTGCAAGTGACTTGTTGGAAATCATACATACCGATGTGTGTGGTTCGATGAGCATAGAGGCACGCGGCGGATATCGTTATTTTCTCACCTTCACTAACGATTTGAGTAGATATGGTTATGTCTACTTAATGAAGCACAAGTCTGATACATTTGAAAAGTTCGAGCAATTTCAGAGTGAAATTGAAAATCATCGTAACAAGGAGATCAAGTTCCTACGGTCTGATCGTGGGGGTGAATATCTGAGTTTCTAGTTTGGTGCTCACTTAAGATAATGTGGAATTGTTTCACAGTTGACACCGCGTGGAACACCACAGCGTAATGGTGTGTCCGAATGTCGTAATCGTACTTTATTAGAGATGGTGTGATCTATGATGTCTCTTACTGATTTGCCGTTATCGTTTTGGGGTTATGCATTAGAAACAGCTGCATTCACTTTAAATAGGGCACCATCAAAATCCGTTGAGACGACAGCATACGAACTGTGGTATGGCAAAAGGCCAAAGTTGCCGTTTCTTAAAGTTTGGGGATGTGATGCTTATGTCAAAAAGCTTCAGCCTGAAAAGCTGGAACCCAAAGCGGAAAAGTGCGTCTTCATAGGTTACCCAAAAGAGACAGTTGGGTACACCTTCTATCTCAAATCCGAGGGCAAAGTGTTTGTTGCTAAAAACGGAGCTTTTCTCGAGAAGGAGTTTCTCTCGAGAGAATTGAGTGGGAGGAAGATAGAACTTGATGAGGTTGTCAAACCTCTCATCCCTCTGGATGGTGGCGCAGGGCAAGGGGAAACCTCTGTCGTTGCGACGCCGGTTGAGGAGGAAGTTAATGATAATGATCATGAAACTCCGGTTCAAGTTTCTGTCGAACCACGCAGGTCGACGAGACCACGTGCTGCTCCAGAGTGGTACGGTAATCCCGTCTTATCGATCATGTTGTCGGACAACAATGAACCTGAAAATTATGAAGAAGCAATGGTGGGCCCAGATTCCAACAAATGGCTAGAAGCCATGAAGTCCGAGATAGGATCCACGTATGAGAACAAACTGTGGACTTTGGACGTACTGCCTGAGGGCCGCAAGGCTATTCAGAACAAATGGATCTTTAAGAGGAAGACGGGCGCTGACGGCAATGTGACCGTTTATAAAGTTCAAGGAGTTGACTATGATGAGACATTCTCACCCATGGCGATGCTTAAGTCCGTCAGAATCATGTTAGCAATAGCTGCATTTTTCGATTATGAAATCTGGCAGATGGATGTCAAAACGGCGTTCCTTAACGGTTTCCTTAAGGAAGAATTGTATATGATGCAACCTGAAGGTTTTGTCGATCCTAAGAATGTTAACAAGGTGTGCAAGCTCCAGCGATCCATTTATGGACTGGTGCAAGCATCTCGGAGTTGGAACAAACGCTTTGATGAGGTGATCAAAGCATTTGGGTTTATACAAGTGGTTGGAGAATCTTGTATTTACAAGAAAGTGAGTGGGAGCTCTGTGGCGTTTCTAATATTATATGTGGATGACATATTGTTGATTGGAAACAACGTAGAGTTTTTGGAGAGCATAAAGGATTACTTGAATAAAAGTTTCTCTATGAAGGACCTAGGAGAAGCTGCTTACATTCTAGGCATTAAGATCTATAGGGATAGATCAAAACGCCTGATAGGACTTTCACAAAGCACATACCTTGATAAAGTTTTGAAGAGGTTCAAAATGGAACAGCCCAAGAAGGGGTTCTTGCCAGTTTTACAAGGTACGAGATTGAGTAAGACTCAGTGCCCAGCAACTTATGAGGATAGAGAGCATATGCGCTCAGTCCCCTATGCTTCAGCCATAGGTTCTATCATGTCTGCAATGTTGTGCACTAGACCGGACGTTAGCCTGGCCATAAGTATGGCAGGTAGGTTCCAGAGTAATCCATGAGTGGATCACTGGACAGCGGTCAAGAATATCCTGAAGTACCTGAAAAGGACTAAGGAGATGTTTCTCGTGTATGGAGGTGACGAAGAGCTTGCCGTAAAAGGTTACGTCGATGCAAGCTTTGACACAGATCCGGATGACTCTAAGTCGCAAACCGGATACATATTTATTCTTAATGGGGGTGCGGTAAGCTGGTGCAGTTCCAAGCAAAGCGTCGTAGCAGATTCTACATGTGAAGCGGAGTACATGGCTGCCTCGGAGGCGGCTAAGGAGGGTGTCTGGATGAAGCAGTTCATGACGGATCTTGGAGTAGTGCCAAGCGCACTGAATCCAGTAACCTTGTTCTGTGACAACACGGGTGCCATGGCCTTAGCAAAGGAACCACGGTTTCACAAGAAGTCCAGACACATCAAACGACGCTTGAACCTCATCCACGACTACGTCGAAGGGGAGGACGTAAATATATGCAAAGTGCACACGGATCTGAATGCAGCAGACCCGCTGACTAAACCTCTTCCACGACCAAAGCATGATCAACACCAGAACTCTATGGGTGTTAGATTTATTACAATGTAATTCGCATGATGATGTGAGGGCTAGATTATTGACTCTAGTGCAAGTGGAAGACTGTTGGAATTATGCCCTAGAGGCAATAATAAATATAGTTATTATTATAATTCCTGTATCAAGATAATCGTTTATTATCCATGCTATAATTGTATTGAATGAAGACTCATTTACATGTGTGGATACATAGACAAAGCACTGTCCCTAGCAAGCCTCTAGTTGGCTAGCTAGTTGATCAAAGATAGCCAGTGTCTTCTGATTATGAACAAGGTGTTGTTCCTTGATATCTGGATCATGTCATTAGGAGAATCATGTGATGGACTAGACCCAAACTAATAGACGTAGCATGTTGATCGTCTCATTTTGTTGCTACTGTTTTCTGCGTGTCAAGTATTTGTTCCTATGACCATGAGATCATATAACTCACTAACACCGGAGGAATACTTTGTGTGTATCAAACGTCACAACGTAATTGGGTGACTATAAAGATGCTCTAAAGGTATCTCCGAAGGTGTTCGTTGAGTTAGTATGGATCAGGACTGGGATTTGTCACTCCGTGTGACGGAGAGGTATCTCGGGGCCCACTCGGTAATACAACATCACACACAAGCCTTGCAAGCAATGTGACTTAGTGTAAGTTGCGGGATCTTGTATTACGGAACGAGTAAAGAGACTTGCCGGTAAGCGAGATTGAAATAGGTATGCGGATACCGACGATCGAATCTCGGGCAAGTAACATACCGAAGGACAAAGGGAATGACATACGGGATTATATGAATCCTTGGCACTGAGGTTCAAACGATAAGATCTTTGTAGAATATGTAGGATCCAATATGGGCATCCAGGTCCCGCTATTGGATATTGACCGAGGAGTCTCTCGGGTCATGTCTACATAGTTCTCGAACCGGCACGGTCTGCACACTTAAGGTTCGACGTTGTTTTATGCGTATTTGAGTTACATGGTTGGTTACCGAATGTTGTTCGGAGTCCCGGATGAGATCACGGACGTCACGAGGGTTTCCGGAATGGTCCGGAAACGAAGATTGATATATAGGATGACCTCATTGGATTATCGGAAGGTTTTCGGAGTTACCGGGAATGTACCGGGAATGACGAATGGGTTCCGGGAGTTCACCGGGGGGGGGGCAACCCACCCCGGGGAAACCCATAGGCCTTGGGGGTGGCACACCAGCCCTTAGTGGGCTGGTGGGACAGCCCAAGAGGGCCCTATGCGCCACAGGAAGAAAATCAAATAGAAAAGAAAAAAAAGGAGGAGGTGGGAAAGGAAAGAAAGACTCCACCCACCAAACCAAGTTGGACTCCGTTTGGAGGGGGATACCTTCGCCCCTTGGCTCGGCCGACCCCCTTGGGGCTCCTTGAGCCCCAAGGCAAGGCCCCCCTCCCCCACCTATATATACGGAGGTTTTAGGGCTGATTTGAGACGACTTTTCCACGGCAGCCCGACCACATACCTCCACGGTTTTTCCTCTAGATCGCGTTTCTGCGGAGCTCGGGCGGAGCCCTGCTGAGACAAGATCATCACCAACCTCCGGAGCACCGTCACGCTGCCGGAGAACTCTTCTACCTCTCCGTCTCTCTTTCTGGATCAAGAAGACCGAGATCATCGCGGAGCTGTACGAGTGCTGAACGCGGAGGTGCCGTCCGTTCGGCACTAGATCGTGGGACTGATTGCGGGACGGTTCGCGGGGCGGATCGAGGGACGTGAGGACGTTCCACTACATCAACCGTGTTCACTAACGCTTCTGCTGTACGGTCTACAAGGGTACGTAGATCACACATCTCCTCTCGTAGATGGACATCACCATGATAGGTCTTCGTGTGCGTAGGAATTTTTTTGTTTCCCATGCGACGTTCCCCAACATGCAGCAGAAGCTCATCCTCATGCTCTTCACCACCTCCGCGAAACTGCACCACTACTTCCACGGCCATCCAATTAAGGTTATTTCTCCCTATCACTTGGAGCAAATCTTTTACAGTCTCAACACCGTCGGCACGGATACCGAGTGGGACATCAAGTTGTTGGCCTTCCAACTAGAGTTTTGTACAACTAGGGTCATCAATGGCGCATCCCTGGCTGATTTCATGGCGGAGTGGACGAACCCGAGCAAGGAGGAGCCTCGCGAGGACAAGTTCCTCCTGCGTGGGGATGAGGTGCCCTGCGGCTGGATCATGTGCTTCGATGGAGCCTTCTCCAGGCATGGAATGGGGGCTGGTATCGTTCTCATGCCGTCGACAGCAGACAAACTTTACTATGCGATCTAGTTGTGCTTCTGGCATGACGAGAAGGTCTCCAAGAACATTGCGGAGTACGAGGGCCTATTCGCTGACCTCAAGTCCACGTTCGCCCTCGGCACGAAGTGCCTCCTTGTCGAGGGCAACTACCAGCTCCTCCTCAACTCCTCCAACAAAATCTACAACCCTAAGTATGAGCACATCGCAGCCTACCTGGCAAAGGTACGCAAACTTGAGAAATATTTCCTTGGCCTGGAGCTGCAGCACATCCTGCGTGGCGCCGATGAGGAGGCTGATAACATCGTCAAGCGGGTGTCCTGCCCCGAGTCCGAGAGCCCCGGCGTCTTTGAAGAATGTATCCTCAAGCCATCAATCGTGCCTCCCGATGTCGGCACAACACTGCTGCATGAGGAGCTACGGCTTGCCCCACCAACGGGTACACCAGATTGTGGCTTGCCCTCGGGAGATTGCTTACTGTAGGCACTGGAGCCTCGGGAGGGTGGTTGGGCCACGACGTACAAGGAATGCTTGCTTCATGGCTACCTCGGGAGGGTGGAGGTGGAACGCGTCACCCGACAGACCACCGCTTACTACATGCGGGACGGTGAGTTGCAAGGGAGACAGCCCAACGATGTCCTACTGTGGTGCATTTCCGAGGAACAAGGGCACGAGCTGCTCGCTAACATCCATGGAGGGGATTCCAGGCACCACTCCTCGGGGTGCACCCTTGCTGGTAAGGTATTTTGCAATGGTCTTTATTGTCCCACTGCGCTCCGCGATGCTGCGGAGTTGGTCCAGTCCTACGAGGCTGCCAGCTCCACGCCAAGTAGATCCATCAACCCGCACATGGGCTATAGACGATTCCACTCCCGTGGCCCTTCGTGGTGCGGAGGATGGACATACTGGGTCCTTTCCCCCCATGATAATCGGATACCTCTTCCTCTACGTCATCGAAGAAAATTCACCATGTGCGCCGAGGTCGAGCTGGTGCGCACCATCCCATCCTACTCGGCCGTCGGGTTCATCAAGGGCCTCATGTGTTAATTCAGCGTCCCCAACCGCATCACCACTGACAATGGCTCCCAATTTACGAGTGGCCTTTTCGGATCATACTATGCTAACCCTGGTTTGTAGATATGCTACGCTTCCGTGCCGCATCCATGAAGTAACGGCCAGGCCGAGCGCACCAACGCTGAGGTCCTCAAGGGCCTCAAGACGAGGAGCTTAATGAAGAAGCTCGAGGCTTGCAGAAAAGGTTGGCTGGATGACCTACAGCCTATGATGTGCTCCATCCGCACCATTGGTACCAAGCCCACTAGCGAAACCTCCTTCTACCTCGTCTACGGGGCTGAGGCGGTCCTTCCCTCATAGCTTAAGCATGGTTCCCAACGGGTCTTGGCATTCGACGAGGCGCCTTAGGACGACTCGCAGGGGAGTGATCTTTTGCTCCTTGAGGAGGCCCACCGCTAGGCCGCCCTCCATGGCAGGAGGTACTAGTACGTCTTGCAGCGCTACCATAGTCGCCACATCCGCCCTCGCACCCTTGAGGTCGGGGATCTCATCCTACGATGGATCCTCTCCAGGGAGGGCCTCCACAAGCTCTCGACCATGTGGAAAGGCCCCTTCAGGGTCACCCATGTCTCTAAGCCCGGTGCAGTACGCCTTGAGACGGAGGGTTGGATGCCCATGCCCAACGACTGGATCCAGCAACTCCACAAGTTTTACTCGTGAACCTCTGAGGTGGGTCTGTATACGCCCCGGAGCCTCTCGATACGCCACCTCTTGGCCTCGGGAGGACTCACACCCACACCAAACTTGAAGCCCCATGCTCCCCGCTGGCGAAAAACGATTGAATCACAGCCATGCCCACACCCAAGTGGAAGCCCCATGCTCCGTCCTGGCGCAGATCCGTTCAATCGCAACCATGCCCACGCCCAAGTATTAACCATATGCCCCGCATTGGCAGAACAACCAACGAGGTCGCACCTCTTTTTCACGTGCAAACAATTTATCATATCCTCGAAATGAAATCTTTAGTTTTTGGGTCTTGTTCCATATCGTTGGTTTCTTTTTGCGAGCCGCGCGCACCCGGTTTCTCCTTCTTTAGCATCACGCGAGAGGGGCTTGGGTATGGTGTAGGATACGAAGTATGTCTAGAGGGCATGATTAGACTACTTGACAAAATAAAAACTTAGCCTCTTCCCAATTTTAGTTGTACGCTAGTTTTATCAATTATGACTAGCCAAGTTCACCCTACACATGCATATCTAAGAGTAAAAGTGGAAAGTAAAGACATGCAAATGTAATGTACAGGGTCAGGAAAGAAGATCAAACGCAAAGGTTGACATGGTTATTTTTGGCGTGGTACCGATAGGTAGTGCTATCGTACGCCACATTAGTGGCGACTTCAACCCATGGAGGGTAACGAATGCGAGAGTCCAAGAAGAGCTAAACCCACAAGGGGTACACAAAGAAGCGACCTTGTCTATTCCACCATGGCTTAAATCCACACAGGACTAACCTCAATCATGATAGATCTTCACGAAATAGGCGATCTACTTGTCCTTACAAACTTCTTGGTTGAACTCCACAACATGAAGTAGGAGGCTCCCAAGCGACACATAACCAATCTAGGAGGCACAACCCTCCAAAAGGTAATAGATGTGGTAGAACTATGAACTCCTTGCTCTTGTGCTTCAAAAGATAGTCTCCACAACACTCAACCACTCTCTCACAGATTTGGCCTGTGTAGAAGAGATTGATTTGGTGTAAAGCAATTTGGGGAGGCTTGAGATCAAGTTTCAAATGGTTGAATTGGAATCTCTTGTTCTCCATACCAGATTAGGTGGCTCTCTCTCAGAAAAATGGATTTGGTAAGTGTAAGTGTGTTCAGAGTTCTTCCTCTACGAATGAGTCGAGGTGGAGGGGTATATATAGGCATCCCCCAAAATCAAACCGTTACAACATTATTGCCCAACTCGATGACACTGAAATGAATCTCGGTGGTATGGAGTGGCACTAAACTTGGAAACTTTTGAATTCTTGGTGAGACCAACATATAAATCTTGGTGGTACCGATAGGATAACCTAGTGCAGTTTCCAAATATCGATGAGACCGATTCCAATATCAGAAATTCCGATTCTTGGGATTTTCTCAACAGAAAGTGGGTCACTGTCTTTTGGTGACACCGATGTTAAACTTGGTGGTACCAAGATATTAGGGTTTGGCAAAGGATCTGCCTCCGGAAAATCTGTTATGCCGAGTGGAAAATATTGGTGGATCCGATTTTGCTGGTTTGGCTAGGGACAGAGATATTTGTGGGAGAATGAGTGAATATTTTTGGTGTCTATCTCTAAGCACTTGAGCAACCAATTGATCATAATACCTCACCCCCTTTTAATAGTATTGGCTTTCCTATGGACTCAAAAGTGATTTCTCACAGATGTAAAATGTATAGTCCTCTTGCTTGAAGCTTGAGCCAATCCTATTCCTTTCCTTCATCAAGGGGTTTCTCCTCACAATACTTTGGCCATGGCATCTTTCAACTTTTCTGAAATCTACTTGGATAAGATTCATTACCAACGATGCTCCAGCGATGCATATGTTGTGATTCTTTACCAAAACCTCCTTTAGGGAGAAATTGTGCTTTCAATCTCCCCCTTTTTGGTAATTGAACACAACATATAGATCAAAGATTCGACAAAAGATATAATCAATGATTAGCGTCAACGCTTTGAGAAGTATGTGAAAACCAAGATCTCCCCCTAAATTTGTGCATTATTTTAATTTGTGTTTGATTGCAAATGCCGAATCGATTAGGATCATGGGTCACTCTTCCATGTCACAAATAACTTGGTGGTGTGCATAAATGATGTGAATGAATGGTAATGCACATAACACCAAACGAATAAGTGAATGATCATCATGTAGATAGCTCAAAGGTATAACTTAGTAGCATCAACAATTAAAGCGTACGATCAAACACGAAAGATTAAGTTATCCAAAAGACCAAAAGTTTTGAAAAAAAAGAGGGCAAATGAAATGCAAAGCTCTCACTCTAAAAGCCCTAATGATCTATACACTTCTCCCCCTTTGGCAACAAGTTACCAAAAAGTTCAAATGTGTAGAACTAAACATCTCTCAAGACTCGATCTCCTCCGGTGGCAGTTGATGGAGTGGACAAAAGAGCATTGGAAAAGGCTTCTACGGATGTCCCTGGAGGTGGAGGTGTAGACACGAGAGGTGCAGGAGATGAAGGTGAAGCTGCTAAAGCTCGAGCTAATGAAGTTGGTATTGCTTTCGGAACTGGCACAGGTGCTGTCCTAGTCTGGGTCGTGAACTGGGCAGTCGTGGGAAGAGGTGACTCTTCATCATAACTGCTAGAGTGGGGAATCTGCATAGAATCAACTTCATGCTAGAGATGTCTTATAGTGGTAGTCAACTTCGTCACCTTTACATCCAGGTCATTGAGCTTTGTCCCTTGGATGGTGCTGAAATCCTCTCAAGGCTCTTCTGCTTCAGCAAGATCTGTGAAATTTTCTTCTACATCCCTTGGATGGTGCTGACAAGAAAAGAGATCTACTCGTCTCTGGCGCTAAACTGTGGAGCTGGTGCTGGAGCATCTCTAGTTGCCTCTGCCTCTACTGCCTCACATGTTGAAGCTGAGTTGGGATGGTTGGATTCCATCACAACTTCGTTATCCTTGAAATATGGTTGAAGTGGCAGGTGTTGATGATCAAGTTGGTATGCATGCTTGCCAATCTTGACATTGATGAGCATCTCAATGTCAGGTGCATATCCACAAGATCTCTTCTGATATCCAGCAGTCCTCCTAGCAGTCTCTACTATCAAGTCCATCACTCTGAATCGGGTGTGGGTGTCTAAGTAGTGCAACATGTTTGTGGAATAACCTCTGATCATCTTATCATCTCCTGATTTGGGCATTAGGGCGTGTCTCATAATGGTGTTTGAAGTAGGTATTCCTTCTTGCGGAAAATAGATAGAGCCAAACTTATGTGTATTCACATACTTATGGGGCACTGGGTTGTACATGTCTGCCATGGAGTTATGCTTAATCTTGGATTCTGAGTACACATCCAAGTCTCCCTCTTGTGCCTTTGGGGAAGCAATGATTGTGGTCCACTCATCCATGATAGACTCATACCGGTGATCTTATGTCATCCAAACTATCCTTCCATCAGGTTAAAAATGAGTAGTTGAATAGATTTGCATGATCATCTCATCGTTCCAGGCACTCGTCTCTCCGCCAAAAAAATCTTCAATATCAACTAGCCTGCAGTTTTCTCTCACATGGGGAAAGTAGTTCTCATTATCCTTGATATATTCCCAGTCAACATATGCATTTCACTGACTGAAGAACTCTGGTCAAGCAACACTGTCTCATAGAAATGATGTTGCTCCTTGGTATGAAAACGAGGATCAACAACATTCCTTCTCCTGATAGCATATGGATGATGACCCACAAGTGTAGGGGATCTATAGAAATACTTTCGATAAGTAAGAGTGTCGAACCCAACGAGGAGCAGAAGGAAATGACAAGCGGTTTTCGTAAGGTATTCTATGCAAGCACTGAAATTATCGGTGACAGATAGTTTTGTGATAAGGTAATTCTTAACGGGTATCAAGTAACAAATGTAACAATGGTGCAGCAAGTTGGCCTAATAGTTTTTGTAGCAAAGGACAAGCCTGAACAAAATCTTATATAAAGAAAAGCACTCCCGAGGACACATGGGAATTTATGTCAAGCTAGTTTTCATCATGCTCATATGATTCGCGTTCGTTACTTTGATAATTTGGTATGTGGGTGGACCCATGCTTGGGTGCTGCCCTTACTTGGACAATAATCCCACTTATGATTAACCTCTCTCGCAAGCATCTACAACTAGTAAAGAAGAACTAATATAAATCTATTCATAGCATGAAACATATGGGTCCAAATCAGCCCCTTATGAAGCAACGCATAAATTAGGGTTTAAGCTTCTGTCAGTCTAGCAGCCCATCATCTACTTATTACTTCCCAAAGCCTTGCCCTAGGCCGAAAATAATGGTAAAGTGTCATGTGGTTGACATTCAACATGACACCACTAGAGGAGAGACAACATATATCTTATCAAAATATCAACGAATACCAAATTCACATGATTACTTATAACAAGACTTATCTCGTGTCCTCAGGAACAAATGTAACTATTCACAAAGCATATTCATGTTCATAATCAGAGGAGTATTAATAATCATTCTGGATCTGAACATATAACCTTCCCCCAAATAAACCAACTAGCATCAACTACAAGGAGTAATCAACACTACTAGGAACCCACTGGTACCAATCTAAGGTGTTGGCACAAAGATCGGATACAAGAGATGAACTAGGGTTTGGATAGGAGATAATGTTCATGAAGATGTTGATGGAGATTGACCCCCTCTCAATGAGAGGATCGTTGGTGATGACGATGGCTTTGATTTCCCCCTTCGGGAAGGAAGTTTCCTTAGGAAAATAGCTCCACCGAAGCTCTAGATTGGTTCTGTCGAAGTTCCTCCTCGCGACAATGGCGCATCGTCCCGAAAGGTCTGATATGATTTTTTCTAGGTCAAATTCCTTCATATAGCAGAAGATCGGCAACGGAGGCCTGCCAGGGGGCCCACATTACTCCAGGGCGCGGCTAGGGGGGTAGGCCGCGCCCCTAGGTTGTGACCTCCTGGTTGGTCCCCTCCGGTATTTCTTTCTCCAATTATTTTGTATATATTACAAAATAATTCTTCGTAACTTTTTAGGACTTTTGGAGCCGGCATAATAGGTCTATCAGATTTGCTCCTTTCCAGTCCAGAATTCCACCTGCCGGCATTCTCCCTCTTCATGTAAATCTTGTAAAATCAGAGAGCAAATGCATAAGTATTGTACCATATTGTGTATTAATAGCCCATAATGCAATAAGTATTGATATAAAAGCATGATGCATAATGGACGTATCAACTCGCCCAAGCTTAGACCTCGCTTGACCTCAAGCGAAAGCCGAGATCAGTAAATATGCCCACATGTTTAGAGATAGAGGTGTCGATAAAATAAAATACGAACATGAAGGCGTGATGGTTATCTTTAGAAAAGCAATACATATTGACATATAATATCTTATACTAGAGTAACAATTCATTCACAAGACAAAATATGAATCAAGAACTCAATTGATAACTAACAAACTATGATTTCGGACATTGAAGCAATTCCAGTTAATAGCAACGTAGGAAAAAATCAATATAAGAGCTTGTAAGGAAAATCCACATAGTCAATCATCTTATGGTCTTTCATAATTGCTAACACTCACGCGATGCCTATGAGGTCAAAGCTTCAACGGATACAAAGAAATCTAGGGGCTTATAGTTTTTCCTCCCAACTGTTTACCTCAAGGGTAATGTCAACAATAATAACTCATGATCACCCACATCCGAGTGGATATATTTGTCTAGATCATTACCCAACACATGACGCTTGCCAAAAGATAAAGGTGAAATAAAGGTAATGGTTAAGATCACCACGACTCTTATATAAAGGTAAGTATGTAGGGACTCCGACTTAGGAGTCGATATCACCGAATGAACGTGCTCAGTGATCCCAGAGATCAATGCTCACCGAACACACAAAAAGTGAATAACAAGAGTCTTACATCCATATATATCGTTTGATACAACAAATGACCATTGCGGTCCAGTCTTACATATATAGGGCCTTGAGTGCCAACACATCAAACTTGACCAATAGAGGAAATAATGGTCGAAAGCGTGCACCCATGCCATCAGCCTTAACATACACGCATTTTGACTAGGAAGCGTCCTAACCCGCAGGAACGTCACCAAGGTGCTCTTCACCATTTCCTATTCTCTCATACTTGGTCAATGAAATAACCAGTGGCGAGCCAATGAGTACTTTGAATGTACTCGAAAACAGCCCATGATGTGGATAATGTAGTTGGTATGGTAATAAGTGATATGCAGCATTTGCGGAAGGCAAGCTTTGAATGTAAATAAACATGATAATAGATGGGCATGGATATGCATCATAAGCTAGATAGTATTCAAAAGAACAGGTTACAAATATCAACATATCTGCTATGGGTTGAACACTCCGGTTCACCCAATCTGCCAAGTCACCAAACTTGGTCATATAAACTCTTTCAGATAACACCTTTAAATACACAAACTCACACTTGGTTTATGCGGAAACGACTGGAGTAGTTTAAGTGACACCACCCAACTGTACTTGACTGTGGACACGGCTATTCGAATAGTTTTACACTCTGCAAAGGTTATACGCTTTACCCACGAGATACGGGAAAATTTCGTGTCATCCACGACTCGCAGTATATAACATATCCGAAGCAAGTAGCCGACCATTGCCTTTCCCATGACGACACTAGACACAGAGTTCCACTCGATTGGTACCCAGCCCACATGATGAACCTCTTACGAGCACCAACTCTTGACAGTACCATCCATGCGGGGACCAACGGTGTTCCCGGAATACGTAAAGATGGCATAGTCGACCTACGTGGTACGACCCCGTCACGAGAGTGACCACATATCACTCCCGCCACTAGTAATGTGGCTCTTTTCTAGCATCGACCAGAGAAATCAACAAAGCCCCATCCCATAAAGGGGTATCGTTTTCGTACATATAAGGTTGGGACGGTCGACACATCATAATTCTAATCCTGTTTCCAAAACCACTCACACAAAATATACCCGGTGCACCACTACTTCACAAGTGGCCACCTAACTTATCATCACTCTCGGACATTAGTGGCTCCTGATGGGGTTTTCGTAAGACCTTTGATATCAACTTTAACATAATCATTCATATGCTTCTAATATGTGTAGCACCACTGTCTACTTGTCAACATAATATTAGCATGACCCTCATAGGTGGTAAGATCATGCTTAAATGCAAGAGCTCCAGAAAAGCCATCGGTAACACCATATCAATTAGTTTTCGAATACTCATATCATATGCAACGGAAATAATTTCTCTACTTGGCATGCAATAAGTATTTTTCTCAAACATGGCAAAAGGGTTGCTTGCCTTGCTCACATAAGTCCTCGGGGTCTTTGAGGTCTTCTGGTACAACTTTGAGTACTCCGTCTACTCCGTCAACTATCGTCGGAAACAACACAGTAAGCCAACAGCAAGCAGAAACAAAAGTGTTATATAAATAGGAATTTTATTTTTCTTGGACCTCTGTAGTCATAAGAAAAATACCTGAAGCATGCTATAGGAGTTTTGGATCATCAGAGATTTTTGAATGGATGAAAGGGGGAATAGGTGCTCCTTTAAGTAGCCTACAGAAAACATTCTGTTAAAAATGAGTGGAGGCACTCAATGAACAGAGCATGATTTTAGAAACATTTTGGAAGTTGTTTCACTGGATTTGGAGTTGATATGAATATTCTAGGGATTTTCTAATATTGGATAAATAGCAATAGGAAGCTATTTATTTAATGCAACAGAATAATGTCTGATAAAAATAAGAACTAAGGCTTCTAAAATAGGGTATGATATTCGAAGACTCTAGAATTTGGAATCACTCCATTTGAAGTTGATTTGAATCCTCTAGGATTTTTGCAAGTGGTGTTTAAAATATTCAGATCTGCATTTGAAAATTAATAACACAAAATGTTGTCTGAATTTTTTTGCAAAGCACATCTTAGGATAGCCCTTGATTATAGGAACCTGTAGAATTTTGAATGATCAAATTTGGAGAATATATGATTTTTCTATGGGTTTTTGAAGTTTCCGCCCAAAGGAAATAATAAAAGGGCTCAACCTGAGGGGCTATCCTGCACCCACCGGCGCTGGGGAGGAGTTGGGCCTGCCCGTTGGCTCGGCCTGGCCAGCGGTGGCCACACAGGAAGCGCCTTCGACCAGTTTACGTTTCCCACGCAGGGAGACCGCCAACAAGGGCGCCCGTCTCCACTTAAGGTGGTTGATCCCGGCCACAGAGTCGCTTAAAGGCGGGGCCCGCCCACCAGGTCCATCCCCTACCTCCCGAATGGCAGATGACGACCATAGGAAGGCGAGGCCGAAGCTCTGGCACCCCGTCCCGGTGACTCAGGCCATCGCTGGTGGCGATCCAGCCACCTCAGAGCTCGTGGCGGCGAGCCGCTCCACCGTAGGGCCTCTCCCCACATTGGGGAGCGACGTACGAGCCGGTATCAGACCGGGGTGGTGCGACTGATGGCGAAAATGAAGGGTAGCTACATGGAGCCATGGTGAAAATGGCTTAAGCAAAAGTATAGGAAGAGGGGTAAAAATGGAGCTGCCATGGTAAAAATAAAGGGTAGCTACATGTAGTATCCCTCCAATGATTGACCAGATGCCATGGCAAAGCTACTAGAGGCAAAAGGTAACTATAGAGAGCTGTGGTAAAAGTTTAAGCTCAAGGGTAATAGTGGAAGGGGCCAAAGTATCCACTTTGGTGAGTGCACACAAGGTGTTTGATGGGTGTTAGGGCTACTACATGGATTCCAATCAATATGAAACTTGACAGGATCTCATAATAGATGAAAATAATCCTAGACACCAAATTTGGGATTTGGTGGAGAAGGTTTCCAATGTAGAATTGGAAAACCCATGAAATGGGCAGAAATGGCCTTCTGCTGACAAAACTATTCAAATAAATTACCACAAATCCAATATTTTGTGTGGGGGCATTATTTGAGCATTAAAGCATTCCCAAAAAGTTAGAGGTCAATTGGAGAAACTTTATAATGTAAAGTTTCCCAAAGCCAGAAATGAACATAGAGGGTTTTGAGGGGATTGGGACAAGTTCTTCTTTTCTCCTTGATTCACCACTTGGTGTGGATGCATTATTGGAGTATTAGAACATGTCTACCAAATTTGATCACAATTGGAGACACTTGGCAATTTAGTGTTTCTCAAACTTGGATCTAGACAAATAGGGTTTTAGAATAATTATGTCCATCAGAACAACCTGGATTGAGATGAAACTTGGCCAGATCATGAGATATATCATATGTTACATGCTAGAATTTTACATGAGTTTATTGAGAATGTTTCTTATAGAAATATTCCAAAAGCTTGAAATAGGCAGGAAGGGTTTTGAAGGGTTTTCTCCAATATTTTGAACATGACCGTATGTTGAAACTCATATATATGGAATATATGTGTCCACTGAGTTTTCCTTAATTTTCTCAAATATTTTGGAAGCAACAAAATAACTTTCCTTCATAAGAGACCATTTTTGGCCTCACAAGAAGGCATTTAAATAAAATAGTAGAATAACTTTTAAAATAATAATATTGTGGTTTTGGGAAGAAATTTTGATAATGCATTTTAAATAAAACAATTGGGCAAAATAAATTCCATAATTTGAGGACTCGTAGTACAAATCGCAACTCAGGGCTTTTTGAAAGCTTTAATCAAAGAAATACGTTTTGGTAAAAATAACGTTTGGTAAAAATAGCTTTTGGTCTTAAACACATGGCATGATCATTAGGCAAGGGTTTGGGTCAAGGAGCTGAGTTTGGAGAGTAGTAGGAACATTGGATTGGAACACAAGCAATAGGCAAGCAAGCAGACATCACATCAAGCATCACAAGCATTCACAAATTTTTTAATTTGTCCTAATTTTTTAGATAAGTCAATAAGTCAGGAGATTTAAACATAGGCTGTTACAAACTTTACCCCCTTAAGAAAATCTCGTCCCCGAGATTTCTAGGCTAGATGTTGGATAGATAGACAATGTTATGACAGAGGTGGTCTTCATGTCCAGGTGTTGCTCCTGTGGGTCTTGAAGTGCTTGATGATACAACTTTGAATGCTCAGCACGTCCTTGCCTCACCGCGAATGGTTTCTGGCAATAAGTTAGGCTTGACCGAGGGTCAAGGGCTTGGTGCACTATGTTCGTGCAAGGTTCTCGCTTGCAAGTGCATTCCAAAGTCGGAATACGTGGCAAGATAATGTGTTTGGGTTCTTGTCTTGGGGCTGCTCTAGCCGGTTAGTGACATCTAGTTGTCCCGCGTTAGAACATAAGGGTCAAGGCCTTCGTTTAGCTCCCTGCTGACAAGGAAGTCCTTGACTCCCTTAAGGGAGGCAAGTTATGGTCGCAGGTGGTCTTCTTCCTCGAGGGTGTTGCAGTGTGTCTTCGAAGGCTTCTCGCGAAAGGGTCTGGATTTGGTCTCGCCCATGAGTCTAAGCTCCGAGACTCAGAGTCCAGAACAGTTCCTACCATCTTCCATGGTTCGTGAGGGTTTCTGGATGAGCTGGCTACCCAAGAGTATAGGACAGTCATATAATCCCAAGGTTTGCAGCTCGGCAAGCGGTGAATCACATTTAACAGGTTTTCACCATGATCCAATCAGGACTCTCGTCCTTGGTTTGCACTAGGAAGAAGCTCTCTGATTTTTCTCATTGTCCCATGGTTTCATCGCCTTGAATCACCAAGGCTCCTTGACATTGTTGATGTAGTCGGCGTAGGATCGGTGGTTGACTTACTTTGCTTCTTCTTCATTGTCATGGTTTCCCAACCATGGCGGTCCTTCGTATCATCTTGGGTAGGATAGACTTCCGCTGCCTTGAGGTTGTTTCGAGAAGCCCACCTTCTCGAGATAACACCTTACTCTCAAGGGGCATAGCTATAGGCGTTCCTGGGGCTCGTCCAAGAAAGACTAAGTGTTCCTCCTCTTATTGGGTGGATAAGTATGTCATCCCTGAGGATAACAATATACTTCCCCAAGCATCACATAAGCACAGTGCTCATGAGACATGTGAGGTGGGCGGGGACTCGCTATGGGCATCACTGCCCGAGAGGTTTGTGGTCCAACACGATCTAGTGCATCATTCCCATGTCCGTCATATAGGCATGATGGATGGTGGTCAGGCAGAGTACTGGCCATATTCCAACAACTTAGAGCTTTTTTCTATGGCCATAATCGGACCATCTTATGGCTCGGTGAAGCTCTGGGGTTTCGAGGAGCTTAGGATGTGAGTGAACATCTATCATCTTATCTATGAGAATATTCCTTAGATGCCAATAGTCAGACCTCCCACTCTGGAGAAAACTAACCCTATTTCATCAAAGATGCCATCTCACATAAGTCAACTCCATACCATTCATTCTACTTCACACCAGGTCAGAGCCAAGAACTAAATCCAAACACCACAAGTATGGTGTAGATAACTTTCACATGCATTCCTACGCAAGAGCCTCGGTGAAGCATACTTGCTGGTAAGCTTGAACTGAGACGGTACAAATCCAATTGTTCATCTAGATCATCCAATGGATAGGGTACTGCATGTCTACATTAAGGAAACACGTAGTATACCAATCGAACATCTTGTTTCCTTTCTACGAATCTGATCAAGTGGTCCATCAATTCGGTCGATCATCACTGGACCCATCACTCCTACAAATCCAATATTGACGGGGTTCTACACGAGCACTTAGAGTCCTCATGTTCCACATATTATCGCCAGGACTATGTCTCCGAACATCCACCAACTTCCAATATCAAGGCCAAATAATCTCCCAGGCCATGCTTATACAGGTTCGTAAGTTATTTCTTCAACTCCATTTACTTGTACTTGTTATCCACCGGGAAACATGGCATCATAATCAATATCGTCGGACTAAATCCGAGTTACTCCGAACCACATGGTCTCTGTCATCATCGATACTCTTTTGAGATTACCTATCTAATCCAAAACTTAAGTCCAATGAGAACTCGTGCTCGTTACTCCAAGTCATTATGGTAAAATCATCAAACCATGTTAACTACTCGATAAAGTCAATTATACAACCAAGAATTCTTGCTCATGATCAAAATCATCCTACTGAATCCAAACTTACTCCAGGAACATGTAGGTTATGCTACTATATCAACTTGTTCCAAAAAGTCCACCTACCTTTATAAGGTTGTTATGATCCACCTACATAGTCTAGCTATATCCTCAAGACACCTATCATCATCACAACAACCTTAGTATAATACTCTTATATCCGAGAACGGTCCTTCTTATGGCATTAGCATTATGGTGCTATCTTAAGAATGAAGGATACTCGCCCACCGTGATCACTCGTTCCATAAAGAAACTGGTGCTAAGCGGGGGTTTATCGGGGCTTGAAGGGTGTTCTGGCAAATCCGTGTATTAGACACGTGACCAGAAAATTGAGCCAGCAAGGCTTGTGGAGGTTAGTCTGGTCTAGAGAGGGTTTCGGATCTTGAGACAAAGCATAACTCCTACGGGCTGCGTGTGGTTAAGCATGGTATAGTCTTTGTCTTTAGTGTCAGCTGTCCGTCGAAGTGGATCCCTGGTGCATCTTCTCTTGCTGGTCTTCAGTTGTCGAGAGGGGTGAGAAAGAGAGAGGGAGTAGCACAGAGGGGAGTGCGTAAGGGGTGCTATAGTGCAAGTGCAATCAAACAAGTGTTGGAGAAGTCAACTCAAACATGAAGACGAGGCGGGTGATATATTTGCATGCTTGTTGCCTAGAGCAAAAGTTCGACTTATATCAAAGCACAAACAAACAAAAACAAGCAAAACAGAACATGGTTCCATCCGAACCATTTCACAGACTCGACCTCGTATAGGGGATTCATGTCTCATCCTACCCTAGGGTTCTCGGACTTGATAGTTGTGCTTGCTTCGTGCTACGGAGAGGAGTCCACTCCATCTTGTTGGTCTTCTCATGGTGTTGACGTGCGTCTTGTTGTTGCTTTCCAAAACGACTCGGGTTGGGATGAAAAGAATTTTTGACGACTTCTCTTCTAGCGAGCCGCCGACGAGGGTGGTTCTTCATGGTTGTCGTTGATAGGGTCTTTCTTTGTCTTTATAATCTTGCCATTGTCTTCTTGACTTCCAAGGCGTCGAGAGTTCCAAGTGGACGACCTTTATGCAATTACATTAGCAAGGCATGATAGAGCCGATCTGTCAGTCATGTTGATCATGATATCGACACCTAGAGCGGCGGATGAAGATAACCGTTTTCCTGCTCACTAAGGTGAGGCGGACCAAATGGCGAGGTTCTCATCCACCGGTGGTGGTCGACACAACCTTGATATTGACATGGTTGCTCTATAAGCGATGTAGATCATGGCCTTGCATATATTACGTCCCTCTCATAGTAGGTGAAGGTGGCATGACTCCGGAACAGTGTCGAGGGTGTCACCATCTTTTGTGTCTCGATGTCCTTGTCCCTCATGGAGGTGCTTTTGTTGGTGTCGTCTGGTCGTAGCGTTGTCATCTTTGTCCTTCAGTACATGGGTGGTCGCTTGGAAAGGTTGCTTCCTTCCTAGTTACCCACGAGGATTTTTGTAGTCCCGTGCTCAGGCATAAGTGTGCTAGCGACCATTTGCAAGTTTTAAAAAAGTAGACGAGGAGTGTCACCAAATAAGGGTGGAAGGCTAATGTATAACCTTCACTTTATTTGAAGATTTAGGAGAGGTGAGAAATATACGGGGTTTTCAAGTATTTTTGAAGGGTGTGGAAATCAGTCTTGTCCTAACTAACGTCATTGCTAGCTAAGGGCTTCCTACAGTCCGGATGGCTCTGATACCAGCTCTTTGGGGACCCCGACTTACGAGTCGATATTGCCGACTGAACGTGTTGAGTGATCCCAGAGACCAATGCTCACCGAACACACACAAACTGAATAACAAGAGTCTTGCATATATTGGGCCTTGCGAGCCAACACACCAAACTTGACCAATAACAAAAATAATGGTCGAAAGCGTGAACCCATGCCATCAGCCTTAACCTACATGCATTCTGACAATGAAGCGTCCTAACTCAGAAGAATATCACCAAGGTGCCATTCACCATTTTCTGTTCTCTCATACGTGGTCAATGAAATAACAAGTGGCAAGCCAATGAGTACTTTGAATGTACGCGCAAACAGCTCATGATGTGGATAATGTAGTTGCTATGGTAATAAGTGATATGTAGCTTTTGCGGAAGTCAAGCTTTGAATGTAAATAAACATGATCATAGACAGGCATGGATATGCATCATAAGCTAGATAGTATTTGCAAGAAAAGGTTACAGATATCAACATATCTGTTGTGGGCTGAACACTCCGGTTCACCCAATATGCCGGGTCACCAAACTTGGTCATATAAACTCTTAAAATAACACCTTTAAACACACACACACTCACAATTGGTTTATGCGGAAACGACTGGACGTAGTTTAAGCAGCACCACCCAATTGTCCTTCACCATGGACACGACTATTCGAATAGTTTTACACTCTGCAGTGGTTGTATGATGTACCCACGAGATCCAGGAAACTTCCATGTCATCCACAACTCGCGGTATATAACATACCCGAGGTAAGTACCTAATCATTGACTTTCCCCTAACGACGCTAGACAAAGAGTTCCACTCGATTGGTACCCATTGCACATGATGTACGTCTTACGAGCACCAACTCTGGAGTATACCATCCATGCAGGGAACAATGGTGTGCCCGGAACACGTAAAAACGGCATAGTCAACCTACCTGGTAGGACCCCGTCACAAGAGTGACCACATATCACTCCCGCCACTAGTAATCTGGCTCTTTGCTAGCACCGACCAAAGTAATCAACAAAGCCCCGTCCCAAAAAGGGGTGTCGTGGTCGTACATGTAAGGTTGGGACGGTCGACACATCATAAATGTAATAATCTTTCCGAAACCACTCACACAAAATATACGCGGTGCACCACTACTTCACAAGTGGCCACCTAACTTGTCATCACCCTTGGGCATTAGTGGCACCCGACAGGCTTTTCGTAAAACCTTTTATATCAACTTTACCATCATCATGCATATGCTCCTAATATGGGTAGCACCACTGTCTACTTGTCAACATAATATTAGCTTGACCCTCGTAGGTCGTAAGATCATGCTTAAATGCAAGAGCTCCAGAGGAGCCATCGGTAACACCATATCGACGAGTTACCAAATACTCATGATCATATGCAATGGAACTAATTTATCTACTTGGCATGCAATAAGTATTTTGCTCAAACATGCTTAAAGGGATGCTTGCCTTGCTCACATAAGTCCTCATGGTCTTCGAGGTCTTCGAGTCGAACTCCCAGTAGTTCGTCTACTCCATCAACTATCGTCGGAAACAACATAGTAAGCCAACAACAAGTACAAACAAAAGTGCTATATAAATAGGAGTTTTATTTTTCTTGGACCTCTCTGGTCATAAGAAATATACCCGAAGCTTTCTATAGGAGTTTTGGATCATCAGGAATTTTTGAATGGATGAAAGGGGGAATAGGTGCTCCTTTAAGAAGCCTACAGAAAACATTCTGTTAAAAATGAGTGGAGGCACTCAATGAACAGAGCATGATTTTAGAAACATTTTGGAAGTTGTTTCACTGGATTTGGAGTTGATATGAATATTCTAGGGATTTTCTAATATTGGATAAATAGCAATAGGAAGCTATATATTTAATGCAACAGAATAATGTCTGATAAAAATAAGAACTAAGGCTTCTAAAATAGGGTATGATATTCGAAGACGCTGGAATTTCGAATGACTCCATTTGGAGTTGATTTGAATCCTCTATGATTTTTGCAAGTGGTGTTTAAAATATTCAGATATGCATATGAATATTAATAACAAAAAACGTTGTTTGGAAAAATGTCCAAAGCGCATCCTTGGATAGCCCTTGATTTTAGGAACCCGCAGAATTTTGACTCATCAAATTTGGAGCTCATATGATTTTTCTATGGGGTTTTGAAGTTTCTGCCAAAAGGAAAATAATAAAAGGGCTCAACCTCAGGGTCTATCCAATGCCCATCGGCGCTGGGGAGGAGTTGGGTCGTCCCGTTGGCTCGGCCTGGAGAGCGGTGGCCACGCGGGAGGTAGTACCTCTTGAGCTTGCGTTGGTTTTTCCCTTGAAGAGGAAAGGGTGATGCAGCACAATAGCAGTAAGTATTTCCCTCAGTTTGAGAACCAAGGTATCAATTTAGTAGGAGTGTCAAGGCAAGTCTCCAAAGTACCTATGCAAAAACAATAAACTTGCACCCAACGCTATAAAGGGGTTGTCAATCCCTTCGTGATTGATTACAAAGTGAGATCTGAAGGCGGAAAGTAGCAACAAAGTGAAAGTGTAGAGCTGAAAATATGAAATGAAGTAGACCCGGGGGCCATAGTGTTCACTAGAGGCTTCTCTCAAGATAGCAAGTATTACGGTGGGTGAACAAATTACTGTCGAGCAATTGATAGAACCGCGCAAAGTCATGATGATATCTAAGGCAATGATCATACATATAGGCATAACGTCCGAGACAAGTAGACCGATACTATCTGCATCTACTACTATTACTCCACACATCGACCGCTATCGAGGATGCATCTAGTGTATTAAGTTCATGACAAACGGATTAATACCTTAATCAAGATGACATGATGTAGAGGGATAAATTCATGCAATGAATATAAACCCCATCTTTTTACCCTTGATGACAAGAACACGATGCGTGCCTCGCTACCCCTTCTATCAATGGGTGAGGTCACCGCACGGTATGAACCCAAAACGAAACACTTCTCCCATTGCAAGAATTATAGATCAAGTTGGCCAAACGAAACCCACAACTCGAAGAGAATTACAAGGATACGAAATCATGCATATAAGAGATCAGAGGAGACTCAAATAATAATCATAGATAATCTGATCATAAATCAACAATTCTGCAGATCTCGACAAACACACCGCAAAAGAAGATTACATCGGATAGATCTCCATGAAGATCATGGAGAACTTTGTATTGAAGATCCAAGAGAGAGAAGAATCCATCTAGCTACTAGCTATGGACCCGAAGGTCTGTGGTGAACTACTCACACATCATCGGAGAGGCAATGGTGTTGATGAAGAAGCCCTCCGTGTCCGAATCCCCCCTCCGGCAGGGCACCAGAACGTGCCCCAGATGGGATCTTGCGGAGACAGAAGCTTGCGGCGGCGGAAAAGTATTTTCTTGGCTCTCTCCCATGGTTTCAGATTTGTAGGGAATTTATAGGCGGAAGAAGTAGGGCAAAGGAGTCACGGGGGCCCACAAGCCTGGTAGGGACGCCCCCCAGGCCACGGCTAGGGGGCTTGTGGCCTCCCCTGGCATCGTTTGCCTTGGTTCTCAAGTTCCCTGCGTATCTTCTGTTCCGGAAAAAATCATTCCGAAGATTTTATTCCGTTTGGACTCCGTTTAATATTCTTCTCCGAAAAGGGTCAAAAACACGGAAAAATTAGGAACTGGCACTTGGCACTGAGTTAGTAGGTTAGTCCCAAAAAAGATATAAAATGCATACAAAACATCCAAAGTTGACAAGATAATAGCATGGAACCATAAAAAATTATAGATACGTTGGAGACGTATCAAGCATCCCCAAGCATAACTCCTAGTCGTCCTCAAGTAGGGAAGTGATAAAGACTGATTTTTTGATGTGGAATGCTACATAACATATTTGTCCTTTGTAACTTCTTTCATGTGACATCAATGTTCAGATCTGTAAGATTCAAGACAATAGTTTGTTATTGACATGAAAACAATAATACTTCAAGCAAACTAGTAAGGTGATCATGAACTTTCGAAATAACAAGGCCAAAGAAAGTCATCCCAACAAAATCATATAGTCTGGCTATGCTCCATCATCCCCACACAACGAATTTAAATCATGCACAACCCCGGTATTGGCCAAGTAATTGTTTTCGCACTCTTACTTTCTCAAACCTTTTCAACTCTCACGCAATACATGAGCGTGAGACATGGATACAACACTATAGGTGGAATAGAGTGTGGTGGACGTTGTGAGGAAAAAAGGACGAGATGGTCACATGACTCGGCGTATCTATGGTCTATGGAGATGCCCATCAATAGATATCAATGTAAATGAGTAGGGATTACCAAGCAACGGATGCACTTAGAGCTATAAGTAAGTGAAAGCTCAAAAGGAGAACTAGTGGGTGTGCATCCAACTTTGTTGCTCATGAAGACCTAGGGCAATTTTCAGGAAGCCCATCATTGGAATACACAAGCCAAGTTATATAGTGAAAATTCCCACTAGTATATGGAAGTGTCAAAACGAGAGACTCTCAATCATGAAGAACATGGTGCTATTATGAAGCACAAGTGTGGAAAAAGATAGTAGCATTGTCCCTTCTCTCTTTTTCTCTCATTTTTTTCTTGTTTGGGATCTTTGGCCTCTTTTCATTTTTTTTGTGTGGGCAACTTTGGCCTCTTTTCATTTTTCCTCACATGGGACAATGCTCTAATAATGATGACCATCACACTTTTATTTACTCAAAACTCAACACTTAGAGCAAAGATGACTCTATAGGAAATGCCTCCGGCAGTGTACCGGGATGTGCAACGATCTAGCTTAACTTATGACGTTGAAACATGTAGCTATCTTATGATCATGCAATGGCAATCTGAACATGACGGCACAAGTCATGAGACAGAACGGTGGGAGTCGCATTGCAATATATCTCGGAATGGCTATGAAAATGCAATAATAGGTAGGTATGGTGGCTGTTTTGAGGAAGGTATATGGTGGGTTTGTGCACCGGCGAAAGTTGCAAGGCACTAGAGAAGTTAGCAATGGTGGAACAAGAAAGTGCATCTATACCATGTACTCACATTAGTCATGAAGAACTCATATACTTATTGCGAAAGTTTTATTAGTAATCGAAACAAAGTGCTAAACGCAAAACCGTAGGGGAATGGTTTGTAGGTGTTAATCATCGCGCGATCCCGACCGCCACACAAAGGATGACAATCAATAAATCAATTATGCTCCGACTTCCTAACATAGCGGTTCACCATATGTGCATGCTACGAGAATCACTAACTTCAACACAAGTATTTCTAGATTCACGACACCCTACTAACATAACTCTAATATCACAAAATCCATGTCTCAAAACTAATTGAGAGAAATCAAACTTTTCTTACTAATAAACGCACATGAATATCGAAGTTTTTATTGTATCCTCTTTGGATGCCTATCAACTTTAGGACTACTTTCATAGCACATGCCAACTACCAAGTTACTCAGAGAGAGCACTCTCAAAAAGATATAGGTGAAGATAGAGAGTTCTTATTTCTCCAAAATATGACACCGCCGTGCTCTAAAAAGATCTAAGTGAAGCACTAGAGCAAAGTTATCTAGCTCAAAAGATATAAGTGAAGCACATGCGAGCTAAATTGTCTAACTCAAAAGATATAAGCGAAGCTCAAAGAGTATTATAGCAATTTCACGATGAGTGCGTGTCTCTCTCAAAAAGGTGTGCAGAAAGGATGATTGTGACACAACAAAAAGAAAAGACTCCTATAATACACGACGCTCCAAGAAAAACACATATCTTGTGGTGAATAAAAATATAGCTCCAAGTAACATTACTAATGGATCGAAGACGAAAGAGGGGATGCCTTCCGGGGGCATCCCCAAGCTTAGGCTTTTTGGTGTCATTTAATTTGGCTTGGGATGCCTTGGGAATCCCCAAGCTTGAGCTCTTTCCACTCTTTATCCCATTGTCCATGAGAACATCACCCAAAACTTGAAAACTTCACAACACAAAACTTAAACAGAAACTCGTGATATCATTAGCATAAGAAAACAAACCACCACCTCTTTAGGTACTGTAGTAATCTTGATTTCTATTTATATTGGTGTTATATTACTGTATTCTCACTTTTCCATAGCTATTGCCCCCGATACTATCCATAGTTTCATCAAAATAAGCAATCAACACAACAAAAAACATAATCTGTCAAACACAGACCAGTCTGTAGCAATCTGTATACTTCGTATCCCAAAAATTCTGAAAAATTATGACAATTAGGGAAATTGGCATATCAACCAGCGGAAAAAAGAATCAACTCAAAAGCTTTTTCTGTATAGGAATTAAAAATAATTTTGTGAGCGCAAAGTTTCTGTCTTTTTCTGCAAGATCAAACAACCATCACCAAAACTAGTCATAAAGGTTTTACTTGGCTCAAACACAACAAGAAACACAAAATTCACAATCATAACAGAATTATGATGGCATGGACCCAACAAAATAGAAAGAAAAAAAGCAAAGATAAATTCATTGGCTTGCCTCCCAACAAGCGCTATTGTTTAACGCACTTAGCTAGGCATTGATAATTTAATGATGCTCACACAAAAGACAAGAATTGAAGCACAACGAGAGCATCATAAAGCATGTGAAAATCACATCTATGTCTAACATACTTCCTATGCATAGGAATTTTATAGGAAAACAAATTATCAAGACAAGCAATAACGACCATATGCAAGGAAGAAGAAAGAGACAATAGCAATCTCAACATAACGAGAGGTGATTTCGTGATGTGAAAGTTTCTACCACAATATTTTCCTTTCTCATAACAATTACATGTGGCATCATAATCCAATTCAACAATATAGCTAGCACATAGGATATTCTTTTCATGATCCACATGCATGCAAAGTTGACGCTCTTCAAAAATAGTGGGATTATCATCAACTAAAGTCATGACTTCTCCAAACCCACTTTCAATATTATTGCAAATATCATAATCATCATGAGGCTTAAACAAGTTTTCAAGATCATAAGAAAAATCATTACCCCAATCATGATCATTGCAACAAGTAGTGGACAAAGCAAAACTAGCATCCCCAAGCTTAGGGTTTTGCATATTTTTAGCATGATTGACACTAATAGGATTTATAGTGAAACCATTGCAATCATGCTTTTCATTCAAGGAGCCCTCGTGAATCACTTCATAAATTTCATCATCACGATTTTCAGATTCATGCATCTCAAGCAAAACTCCATAAAGATAGCCAAGTGCACTTAACTCGCTAGCAATTGGTTCAACATAATTGCATCTCTTAAAAGAGATTAGCAAGTGGATGAGGATCCATATCAATAGATTTTAAGCAAGCAAAGATGCAAGCATATTGAAGGCACATAGCACACAAGCAAAGGAAAGGCAAACGAAAAAGGCAAATATTTTTTGTAATTTTTGTTTTTCAGAAGTGGGGGAGAGGAAAATGAGAGGCAAAAAAGTAAATGCAATATATGAATTTGCGATAGTTACTTGGATAAGCTTCACTTAGAATAGTCCTAGGTGCCAGAAATTGACACGTTGGAGGAAGACTATTCTTGACTTGATACTCCCCGGCAACGGCCCCAGAAATTCTTCTTGCTACCTCTTGAGCTTGCGTTAGTTTTTCCCTTGAAGAGGAAAGGGTGATGCAGCACAGTAGCGGTAAGTATTTCCCTCAATTTGAGAACCAAGGTATCAATCCAGTAGGAGTATCAAGGCAAGTTTCCAAAGTACCTGCACCAAAACAACAAACTTGCACCGAACGCTATAAAGGGGTTGTCAAACCCGTCACGATTGATTGCAAAGTGAGATATGAAGGTGGAAAGTGCAACAAATTGAAAGTGTAGAGCTGAAAATATGAAGTGAAATAGACCCGGGGGCTACAGTGTTCACTAGAGGCTTCTCTCAAGATAGCAAGTATTACTGTGGGTGAACAAATTACTGTCGAGCAATTGATAGAACGGTGGAAGGTCATGACGATATATAAGGCAATAATCATACATATAGGAATCACGTCCGAGAAAGGTAGACCGATACTGTCTCCATCTACTACTATTACTCCACACATCGACCGCTATACAGCATGCATCTAGTGTATTAAGTTCATGACGAACGGAGTAACGTCTTAAGCAAGATGACTTGATGTAGAGGGATAAATTCATGCAACAGATATAAACCCCATCGTTTTACCCTTGATGGCAACAACACGACGCGTGCCTCGCTATGCCTTCTGTCACTGGGTGAGGTCACCGCACCATATGAACCCAAAACCAAGCACTTCTCCCATTGCAAGAATTACAGATCAAGTAGGCCAAACAAAACCCACAACTCGAAGAGAATTACAAGGATAAGAAATCATGCATATAAGAGATCAGAGGAGACTCAAATAATAATCATAGATAATCTGATCATAAATCCACAATTCGTCGGATCTCAACAAACACACCACAAAAGAAGATTACATCGGATAGATCTCGATGAAGATCATGGAGAACTTTGTATTGAAGATCCAAGAGAGAGAAGAATCCATATAGCTACTAGCTATGGACCCGAAGGTGTGTGGTGAACTACTCATGCATCATCGGAGAGGCAATGGTGTTGATGAAGAAGCCCTCCGCGTACGAATCCCCCCTCCGGCAGGGCACCAAAAGGTGCCCCAGATGGGATCTTACGGAGACAGAAGCTTGCGGCGGCGAAAAACTATTTTCGTGGCTCTCTCCAGTGGTTTCAGATTTTTAGGTAATTTATAGGCGAGAGGAAGTAGGGCAACGGAGCCACAGGGGGCCCACAAGCCTGGTAGGCGCGACCCCCCAGGCCGCGGCTAGGGGGCTTGTGGCCTCCCCCGGCATCCTTTGCCGTGGTTCTCAAATTCCCTGCGTATCTTCTGTTCCGGAAAAAATCATTCCGAAGATTTTAATCCGTTTGGACTCCATTTAATATTCTTCTGTAAAAAGGGTCAAAAACACGGAAAAAACAGGAACTGGCACTTGTCGCTGAGTTAATAGGTTAGTCGCAAAAAACATATAAAACGCATACAGAACATCCAAAGTTGAAAAGATAATAGCATAGAACCATCAAAAATTATATATACGTTGGAGACGTATCGGGAGGCGCCTTCGGCCACTTTAGGCTTCCCACGCGGGGAGACAACCAAGAGGGGTGCCCGTCTCCACTTAAGGTGGCTTGGCCTCGATGACCCACAAGTATAGGGGATCAATCGTAGTCCTTTCGATAAGTAAGAGTGTCGAACCCAACGAGGAGCAGAAGGATCTGACAAGTCGTTTTCAGCAAGGTAAAACCTGCATGCACTGAAATTATCGGTAACAAGTGATTGTGTGGTGAGATGATTCGTAGCAAGCAACAAGTAACAAAAGTAGCCTTTTGTAGCAAGGGACAAGCCTGGATAAAGTCTTATAGGAGGAAAAACGCTCCCGAGGACACACTAGAATTTCTGTCATGCTAGTTTTCATCATGTTCATATGATTTGCGTTCGTTACTTTGATAGTTTGATATGTGGGTGGACCGGCGCTTGGGTACTGCCCTTACCTGGACAAGCATCCCACTTATGATTAACCCCTCTTGCAAGAATCCACAACTTCGAAATAAGAATTAAGACAAAGTCTAACCATAGCATTAAACTAGTGGATCCAAATCAGCCCCTTACGAAGCAACGCATAAAGTAGGGTTTAAGCTTCTGTCACTCTAGCAACCCATCATCTACGTACTACTTCCCAATGCCTTCCTCTAGGCCCAAATAATGCTGAAGTTTTCTGTAGTCGACGTTCACATAACACCACTAGAGGAAAAACAACATACAACACATCAAAATACCGAACGAATACCAAATTCACATGACTACTATTAGCATGACTTATCCCATGTCCTCTGGAACAAAAGTAACTACTCACAAAGCACAATCATATTCACGACCAGAGAGGTAATGAGTAGCATCAAGGATCTGAACATAAACTCTCCCACCAAGTAATCCAACTAGCATCAACTACAAAGAGTAATCAACACTACTAGCAACCTTACAAGTACCAATCGGAGTCATGAGACGGAGATTGGTTACAAGTGATGAACTAGGGTTTGGAGATGCGATGGTGCTGATGATGATGTTGATGGTGACGAGTCCCCTCCGATGAGAGGAGTGTTGGTGATGACGATGGTGACGATTTCCCCTTCCGGGAGGGAAGTTTCACCGGCAGGATCGTCTTACCGGAGCTCTAGATTGGTTCTGCTCAAGTTCCGTCTCGTGGCGGCGGCGAATCCCCGAAAAAGCTTCTCTCTAATTTTTTTTACGGACGAAACCCTTCATATAGCAGAAGAGGGGGGCCAGTGGGCCAGCAGGCTGCCCACAAGCCCCCTAGGCGCGACCAGGGGGTGGCCGCGCCTAGCAGGCTTGTGGCCACCTACTAGCGCCCCTCTCGAGCTTCTTCGGCACAGTATTTTTTAGAAATCCAGAAAAAAATCATCGTTCATTTTTACGGCGTTTGGAGTTGTGCATAATAGGTACCTCAAACTTGCTCCACTTTCAGGCGAGAATTCCAGCTGTCGGCATTCTCCCTCTTCATGTAAACCTTGCAAAATAAGAGAGAAAAGGCATAAGTATTGTACCGTGAAGTGAAATAATAGCCCAAGAAGCGATAAATATCAACATGAAAACATGATGCATAATGGACGTATCAACTCCCCCAAGCCTAGACCTCGCTTGTCCTCAAGCGAAAGCCTAGCTCACTAAATATGTCCACATGTTTAGGTAGAGAGGTGTCGACAAAACAAGATACGAACATGATTGCTAAAGTGATAATTCCAACATATAATCTCTCATGCTAAAGTGATAATTCCTTCACAAAGTAAAGCATGGAATAAGAACCTTACCGAGAAGTGACAACCGATAGCCTTTAGTCATGGAAGCAATTGCAATTTATCACAACGTCAGAAAGAGTCAAATAAGAACTTGTAAAGCAAATCCACATACTCAAACATCCTTTTGTTCTCTACAATTGCTAAAACTCACGTGGTATTCATGAGATCAAAGTTCCAGCTAGACATAGAGAAAGATAGGGGCTTATAGTTTTGCCTCCCAATTGCTTACCTCAAGGGTAATGTCAACAATAATAATAAATGAATACTTACTTCCAAGTCGACATATGAATATGACGTTAGCCAAGATAAAGGCGAAACAAGGAATTGGTGAAGATCACCATGACTCTTTCAGGGACAAAAAGTAAAGGTACAAGATAGGCCCTTCACAGAGGGAAGCAGAGGTTGTCATGCGCTTTTGAGGTTTGGATGCGTGTCCTCTTAGTGCGAAGGAACGTCACTTTATATTAGGTTGGTATGGTGGACTCTCATGGCAAAACTGGGTTGAAGGTTTATGGATGCACAAGTAGTATCTCTACTTGGTGTGGGAGTTTTTGCTAATATGAGGTGGAAGCAATCTTCACATGCTAAGGGATCTCTAATCATATAACATTGTTCGTAACCAAGCAAACACAATTCATTATGTTGTCTTCCTTGTCCAACATCTACTTCTAGGCATGTAATAGATTAGTAAGTGTTCACAATCATAGATTGTGTCAGAGATGATATATTTATATGTGAACCTCTCCGTCTTTATCAGTTCCTATTAATTTCAACAATGACCAAGGTCTATGTTTGTCGACCCTCAACAAGTATCAATCATCATTATTTTTGTATGTGAAGCCATCACTTCCCATAACATCATTACATGATCTTTCATGCTTTTGTTCTTTTCTCAATCTATTGATCATGGCAAGAGGCAAAGCTCTTCAACTAAGACACTCTTTATTATATGGCTCACGAGCTCGAATACATAGGGGGTGACTCAAAGAAAAACTCAAGACTAAACACTAAGACTTTTATTCTACTAGATAAAGAGAAAACTGAAAAGGAAAACTAAAACAAAGGTAAAGGCAAAAGATGTGATGGTGATACGATACCGGGGAAACTCCCCCAAGCTTGGCACAAGCCAAGGGGATTTCCCATACCCATGCTCCTTTGGAGGTGATGGTGGAGGAGTTGTTGCATTCTTTGACTCCAAGAGGGCCATTAATCTTTGATTTATACCTTGGAGCTCTGCGATATGTTTTTCCAGCAAAACAACTTCACGAGTGAGACAAGTATTGCGACCACGAGTTGTTTCACAAAACCTCAAGAGTTCAATCAAGGATGGAGACAGTAGGTGGAGGTAGGGTTGGAGAGGCAATAATAAAATGGTTATTATCATATTTTCTTGTTCATGATAATCGTCAATTGTTCATGCTGTAATTGTATTAACAGGAAACAGTAATACATGTGTGAATAAATAGATCACAATGTGTCCCTAGCAAGCCTCTAGTTGGCTAGATCGTTAGTCAATAGATGATCATGGTTTCCTGGTCATGGGCATTAGATGTCACTGATAAATGGGATCACATCATTGGGATAATGATGTGATGGACAATACCCAATCCTAAGCGTAGCACTAGATAGTATTGTTCGTATGCTAAAGCTTTTCTAATGTCAAGTGTCTTTTCCTTCAACCGTGAGATTGTGCAACTCCCGGATAACGTACGAGTTCTTTGGGTGTATCAAACGTCACAACGTAACTGGGTGACTATAAAGGTGCACTACGGGTACCTCTGAAAGTGTCTGTTGGGTTGGCACGAATCGAGATCGGGATTTGTCACTGCGCGTGACGGAGAGGTATCTCTGGGCCCACTCGGTAGAACATCATCATGAGCTCAATGTGACTAAGGAGTTACTCACACGATGACGTGCTATGGAACGAGTAAAGAGACTTACCGGTAAAGAGATTGAACAAGGTATAGGTATACCGACGATCGAATCTCGGGCAAGTTCTATACCGACAGACAAAGGGAATTGTGTACAGGATTGATTGAATCCTTGACATCGTGCTTCATCCGATGAGATCATCATGGAGCAAGTGGGAGCCACCATGGATATCCAGATCCCGCTGATGGTTATTGGCCGGAGAGGTGTCTCGGTCATGTCTGCCTGTCTCCCAAACCCGTAGGGTCTACACACTTAAGGTTCGATGATGCTAGGGTTATAGGGAATTGTTATACGAGGTTATCGAAAGTTGTTCGGAGTCCCGGATGATATTACGGACGTCATGAGGAGCTCCGGAATGGTCCGGAGGTAAAGATTGATATATAGGACGGATGGTTTTGGACACTGGAAGTGTTTCGGGCGTCGCCGGTAACGTACCGGGACCATCGGAAGGGGCCCACGACCCCGGGAGGCTAGAGGGGCCAAGTGCGGGAGGGAACCAGCCCCTAGGTGGGCTGGTGTGCCCCCCACACTCAGCCCATGGCGCAAGAAGAGGGGAGAGGGGGGAAACCCTAGCGCAGGTGGGCCTAAGGCCCACCAGAAGGGTGCGCCACCCCTCCTCCCCTCCTGGCCGCGGCACCTCCCCCCATCTAGGGCTGCCGCCCCTCCCAGGAGAGGGAAACACTCAAGCGGGCGCAGCCCCTCCCTCCCCTAATATATAGTGGGCACTTTGCGCTTTTGGAGACACCAATCTTCCTCTCCCTCGGTGCAGCCCTGCTCTTCCTTCTCCTCCTCTGTGCCGGTGCTTGGCGAAGCCCTGCCAGGAGACCTCGTCTCTCCATCGACACCACGACATTGTGCTGCCGGAGATCTTCCCCAACCTCTCCCTCCTCCTTGCTGGATCAAGGTGCGGGAGACGTCATCGGGCTGCACGTGTGTTGAACACGGAGGTGTCGTGGTTCGGCACTAGATCGGAATCACACCGCGATCTGAATCGCCGCGAGTACGAGTCCATCAACCGTGTTCTAGCAACGCTTCCGTTTAGCGATCTTCAAAGGTATGAAGATGCTCTCACCCCTCTCTCGTTGTTGGTCTCTCCATAGGAAGATCTGAATATGCGTAGGAGTTTTTTTGAATTTATGCTACGTTACCCAACATGGAGGAAATCCACTTCTTCAACTTCTTCCTTGTTGAGCATAGATTGCACTTCGTCCCATGCCTGATTCTTCTCCTAGTCTTGCCCTTGGTTTCTTTAGGTAACCTTTCCTTAGCCTCCATGACATCCATCCTTTTCAGATCAGCACTTACTTCTCCATAGACTTGAGGGAGATTGTTCTCCCCCACGGATTCCTGAGATGACATCTTGCTCTAAATTTGTGACAGAAAATAGGCTCAAAATGAAAAACAGAGGAAATCTGCGTGATACGAGGGTCAGACCAAACGGGAGAATATATGATGATTTTTTCCAGACCAGAAGGAGTACTCCGCACGAAAACGGAGTCCGGGAGGCGCACGAGGTGGCCACAATCCCCCTAGGCGTGGCCAGGGGTTGTGCCCACGCCTGGGAGGCTTGTCGCCTCCTCGCACACTTTCCGGACTACTTCCAATTTTTTTATTTTTACAAATATTCCAAAACGGAGAAAATTTCCTACTCGAAAAGTTTTGGACTCTGTTTACTTACCGAATCACATACCTCTTCGTTTTCGGAGTCTGAAATAGGCTGATAAATATCCCTTAGGTATTCTTCCGGAGTTATGGTATTGATAATATTGCTTTCAACATTTATGGGAGTACCTCAGATATAATGCTTGATTCTGTGCCCATTTACATCTCTCGGAGAATTACCTTCCGTGTTGTTGATCTTGATAGCCCAGAATGATATACTTCCTCAACAACATAGGGACCTTCCCAATTTAGAGAGAAGCTTGCTTGCAAAGAATCTTAAACGAGAGTTATATAGCAAGACATAATCACCTACATTGAACTCACGCTTTTGTATCCTCTTATGATGCCACCTCTTAACCTTTTCCTTGAACAACTTGGCATTCTCATATGCCTGAGTTGTCCATTCATCAAGCGAGCTAATATCAAATAACCTCTTCTCACCGGCAAGTTTGAAATCAAAGTTGAGCTCTTTGATTGCCCAATAGGCTTTATGCTCTAGCTCAAGAGGTAAATGCCATGCTTTCCCGTACACCATTTTGTACAGAGACATGCCCATGGGATTCTTATAGGGAGTCCTATAAGCCCATAGTGCATCATCGAGCTTCTTAGACCAATTCTTTCTAGACCTATTGACAGTCTTTTGCAGAATCATTTTAATCTCTCTATTGCTTAGCTCTACTTGACCGTTGGACTGAGGGTGATAGGGAGACGCAATTCTATGGTTGACATCGTACTTAGCTAGCGTTTTATGGAAAGCACCATGAATGAAATGTGAACCACCATCGGTCATTAGATATATAGGGACTCCAAATCTAGGGAAAATTAACTTCTTTAAGCATCCTGATAGAAGTGTTATGATCAGCACTACTAGTGGGAATAGCTTCTACCCACTTAGTGACGTAATCAACAACAACTAGGATATGAGTATACCCGTTGGATTTTGTAAAAGGTCCCATATAATCAAAGCCCCAGGCATCGAATGGTTCAATGACAAGTGAATAGTTCATAGGCATTTCCTGACGTTTGCTAATATTACTTATTCTTTGACATTCGTCACAAGACAAGACAAAATTAAGGGTATACTTGAAGAGAGTGGGCCAATAGAAACCTGATTGCAATACCTTGTGTGCAGTTCTATCTCCCGCATGGTGTCCTCCGTAGGCCTTGGAGTGACACTTCTGTAGGATCTGTCCCTGTTCATGTTCAGGTACACAACGTCTAATAACACCATCTACTCCTTCCTTATAAAGGTGAGGATCATCCCAAAAGTAGTGTCTCAAGTAAAAGAAGAATTTCTTATTTTGCTGGTATGTGAAACTACGTGGTATATATTTGGCAATGATATAGTTTGCATAATCAGCATACCACGGTGCACTACGTAAAGCATTGATAACATTCAGTTGCTCGTTCGGAAAGCTATCATCAATAGGTGGTGGGTCATCAAGAACGTTCTCCAACCTAGACAAGTTATCTGCTACGGGGTTATCAGAACCCTTCCTGTCGACAACATGCAATTCAAATTCTTATAGCAAGAAAACCCATCTGATAAATCTAGGTTTAGCGTCTTTCTTCTTGATGAGGTACTTAATAGCAGTGTGATCAGTGTGAATAGTGACTTTGGAATCAAGTATGTAAGACCTGAACTTTTCAGATGCAAACACGACTGCTAAAAATTCCTTCTCCGTAGTAGCATAGTTTCTTTCGGAATTGTCTAGAGTTTTACTAGCATAGTGAATAACATTCAACTTCTTGTCAACTCTTTGCCCTAGAACAGCACCAACAACATAATCACTAGCATCACACATGATCTCAAAAGGCAAGGTCCAATCAGTTGGTTGAACAATAGGTGCAGTTATCAAAGCCCTCTTAAGTATTTCGAAGGCTTCCTCACAATCATCGTCAAAGACAAAAGAAATATCCTTTTGCAAGAGATTGGTAAGAGGCCTAGAAATCTTAGAGAAGTTTTTAATGAACCTTCAATAGAAACCAGCATGACCAAGGAAACTTCTTATACCTTTGATATATGTGGGGTATGGCATTTTCTCGATTGCATCAACCTTAGCCTTATCGACTTCAATACTTCTTTCAGAAATTTTATGTCCTAAGACGATGCACTCATTAACCATAAAGTGGCACTTCTCCCTATTCAAGACAAGATTGGTGTCTTTACATCTCTGCAAGACTCGATCAAGGTTGCTGAGGCAATCATCAAAAGAAGACCCGTAAACGGAGAAGTCATCCATGAAAACCTCAACAATCTTTTCACAAAAGTCAGAGAATATAGCCATCATACATCTTTGAAAGGTGGCGGGTGCATTACATAAGCCAAAAGGCATACGTCTATAAGCAAAGGTACCGAAAGGGCAGGTCAAAGTGGTTTTCTCCTGATCAGCTTGTGCAACTGATATTTGGGAGAAACCAGAATAACCGTCTAGAAAGCAGAAGTGTGTGTGTTTAGACAGTCTTTCTAGCATTTGGTTGATAAAAAGGGAAAGGGTAATGATCTTTCCTAGTGGCTTTATTCAACTTCCTAAAATCGACCACCATCCTATAGCCAGTAATAATCCTCTATGGGATCAATTCATCCTTATCATTAGGGACAACGGTAATGCCTCCCTTCTCAGGGAGACAATGCATCGAACTTACCCAATCACTATGAGCAATAGGATAGATAATACCCGCTTCCAGGAGCTTTAGTATTTATTTTCTTACTACCTCTTTCATCTTAGGATTTAATGTCCTTTGATGATCAGTAACTGGTTTGAAGTGAGGATCAGTTTTAATCTTGTGCTGGCATAGAGTGGGACTACTGCCCGTAAGATCATCAAGATTATATCCAATAGCAGCACGGTGCTTCCTTAGAGTTTTTAGTAACTTTTTTTCTTCATGCTCTGAGAGGCTAGCATTAATAATAACAGTATATATCTCTTTTTCATCAAGATAAGCATACTTAAGAGTATCAGGCAACTGTTTAAGCTCGAACACAGGATCACCCTTTGGTAGGGGTGGATCCCCAAGCAATTCAACAGGCAAGTTATTCTTAAGGATATGATATTGTTCTAACACAACTCTATCTATCTCATCCCTTTCATCCATATGCATATCATTTTCATGCTCAAGCAAGTATTGCTGTAAGGGATCAGTAGGAGGCACGACAATAGAAGCTAAGGTAATAGTTTCATCCCTACTACGAAACTCCTTTTCACGAGGATGGCTACCAAACTTGGAGAAATTGAACTCATGTGACGCACCTTCAAAGCCAACAGTGACAGTTTGCGTCTCACAATCAATGTGAGCATTCACAGTATTGACAAAAGGTCTGCCAAATATGATGGGACGAAAGCTATCTTGGGTGGTAGCAGGAACGAGGAAATCAGTAGGATTCTTCATTTTACCACATAAGACTTCAACATCCCTAACAATTCCCACGCGACAGATAGTATCTCTATTGGCAAGCTGAATAGTGACATCAATAGGCTCTATCTCAACAGGTGCAATCTCATCTTTAATTTCATCATATAAGGATTGAGGTATTGCACTAACACTAGCACCCACGTCACATAAACCATGATAGCAATGATCTCCTATCTTAATAGAAACAACAGGCGTGCCAACAACAGGCCTATGTTTGTCTCTAGCGTGAGGTTTAACAATTCTAGCAGCATCTTCACAGAAGTGAATATTATGTCCCTCAACATTGTTGGACAGAAGATCTTTGATAATAGCAATGCTAGGTTCAACTCTAATTTGCTCAGGGGGTGTAGGTGTTCTAATGTAGCCTCTACGTATCACAGTTGAAGCTTTAGAATGATCCTTTATCCTAACAGGCAAAGGTGGTTTCTCAATGTAAGCACTGGGAACAATAGGATCATTATAGCCAATGACTCTCTCTTCAACTGGATTGGGTTTAACTACATTGACTTCTAAAGGAGGATGATATTTAAACCACTTCTCTTTGGGGAGATCAATATGAGCAGCAAAAGATTCACACAGTGAAGCTACTATCTCAGAGTCAAGTCCATACTTAGCGCTAAAGTCACAAAAAGTATTTGTTTCAACAAAGGATTTAACGCAATCACACTTGAATTCATACCTGACTCCTTACCTTCTTCAAGATCTCAATCTTCAGAGTTGCATTTGATTCTCTCCAATAAATTCCATTTGAAGTCAATATCTCTCTTCATAAAAGAACCGATACAAGAAGTGTCAAGCATGGTGCGATCATCATGAGAAAGCCGAGCATAGAAGTTCTGAATGATAATTTCTCTCGATAGCTCACGGTTGGGGCATGAATATAACATTGATTTAACCCTCCCCCAAGCTTGAGCGATGCTTTCTATGTCACGAAGCCAAAAATTATAAATATAATTCCGATCACGATGTACTAAATGCATAGGATGAAACTTTTGATGAAATTCCAATTTCAACCGATTGTAGTCCGATGATCCAGTATCATCACATAGCCTATACCATGTCAATGCCTTATCCTTCAAAGATAAAGGAAAGACCTTCTTCTTGACCTCATCCTCGGGCAAACCTGCAAGCTTAAATAAACCACAAACTTCACCTACATAGATTAGATGCAAGTATGGATGTGATGTTCCGTCTCGTGTAAAAGTATTAGCCACCAGTTTCTCAAGCATACCCGAAGGAAATTCAATACAAATATTTTCAGTAGGTGCAGAAGGTTGAGGAGAAACTCTTTGTGCTTCCGTTCGAGGTGAAGATACCCCAAACAAGCCCCTCAAAGGATTAGTATCCATAGTGACAAGTGACAATAAATTTCAGCACACTATATGAATGTTTCCTTACCAAGTTCCAATTACCAAAGGCGCTTCACTACCCGGCAACGGCACCAGAAAAGAGTCTTGATGACCCAAAAGTATAGGGGATCAATCGTAGTCCTTTCGATAAGTAAGAGTGTCGAACCCAACGAGGAGCAGAAAGATCTGACAAGTGGTTTTAGCAAGGTAAAATCTGCAGGCACTGAAATTATCGGTAACAAGTGATTGTGTGGTGAGATGATTCGTAGCAAGAAACAAGTAACAAAAGTATAAATGGTGCAGCAAAGTGGCCCAATCCCTTCTATAGCATGGGACAAGCTTCGACAAAGTCTTATAGGAGGAGAAACGGTCCCGAGGACACACGGGAATTTCTGTCATGCTAGTTTTCATCATGTTCATATGATTCACGTTCATTACTTTGATAGTTTGATATGTGGGTGGACTGGCGCTTGGGTACTGCCCTTACTTGGACAAGCATCCCACTTATGATTAAGCCCTCTCGCAAGCATCCGCAACTACAAAAGAAGAATTAAGAAAAAGTCTAACCATAGCATTAAACTAGTGGATCCAAATCAGCCCGTTACGAAGCAACACATAAACTAGGGTTTAAGCTTTTGTCACTCTAGCAACCCATCATCTACTTACTACTTCCCAATGCCTTCCTCTAGGCCCAAATAATGGTGACTTGTTATGTATTCAACGTTCACATAACACCACTAGCGGAAAAACAACATACAACACATCAAAATACCGAACGAATACCAAATCACATGACTACTTTTAGCATGACTTATCCCATGTACTCAGGAACAAAAGTAACTACTCACAAAGCATAATAATATTCATGACCAGAGAGGTAATGAGTAGCATCAAGGATCTGAACATAAACTCTTCCACCAAGTAATCCAACTAGCGTCAACTACAAAGAGTAATCAACACTACTAGCAACCTTACAAGTACCAATCGGAGTCACGAGACGGAGATTGGTTACAAGTGATGAACTAGGGTTTGGAGATGAGATGGTGCTGATGAAGATGTTGATGGTGACAAGTCCCCTCCGATGGGAGGAGTGTTGGTGATGAGGATGGCGACAATTTCCCCCTCAAGGAGGGAAGTTTCCCGGGTAGGATCGTCCTGCTGGAGCTCTAGATTGGCTCTGCTCAAGTTCCGCCTCGTGGCGGCGGCGAATCCACGAAAAAGCTTCTCTCTGATTATTTTTCGGACGAAACCCTTCATATAGCCGAAGAGGGGGGCCAATGGGCCAGGAGGCTGCCCACAAGCCCCCTAGGCGCGGCTAGGGGGGGTGGCCGCGCCTAACAGGCTTGTGCCACCTGTTGGCACCCCTGTGGCGCTTCTTCGGCCCAGTATTTTTTATAAATCCAGAAAAAAATCATCGTTGATTTTTACGGCGTCTGGAGTTGCGCAGAATAGGTATCTCAAACTTGCTCCACTTTCAGGCGAGAATTCCAGCTGCCGGCATTCTCCCTCTTCATGTAAACCTTGCAAAATAAGAGAGAAAAGGCATAAGTATTGTACCGCGAAGTGAAATAATAGCCCAAGAAGCGATAAATATCAACATGAAAACATGATGCAAAATGGACGTATCAGGCCCGGTCGCCGAGCCGCTTACAGGCGAGGCCCGCCCGCCACGTCCATCCCCTACCTCCCTCACGGCACAGGACAACTATAGGAAGGCGAGGCCGAAGCTCGGGTGCCCCGTCCCGGCGACTCAGGCCATCCCTGATGGTGCTCCAGCCACCGAAGCGCTCGTGATGGCGAGGCGCTCCACGTGGAGCCTCTGCCCATGCTGGGTTGCGACGGACGAGCCGGTATCAGACCGGCGTAGCGCGGATGATACATGAGGAAGCAGGGAGCCATGAGGGGAATCATCGGGGAGGTTCGCGGTGGCTCAGGGATCTCGATGATGTGGTTCAGAGGGGGAGGAAACGCCCTGGAGGCTCAGAGTTGAGCGAGTGCCGGCAGGAGACATTCGGCCATGGGGGCGGATGGAGGGCACGAGAGGGAGAGCGGGGAGCTCCGGAGGGTTCCAGGGAGAGTGGGAGAGATGTAGGAGGCAGCAGTGGCTCAAGGGAGTGACCAAGTAGAGGAGGGCCCATAGGTGAGTTGCGGGAGTTCTCGGTGCTATCACAGCATGGCAAGAGCACGCGTGCCATAGTGGGCTTGGCATCTTCTAAGCGTCGGAGAGGGCATGAACGATCAAAGGGGAGTGCCCTGGCACGCTGGGACACGCGGCCACTGATGGACCCGAGCTGCAGCAAGAGCCCAAGGTGCAGAGCACCGTTTCTACATGCCACAAAGGTGGTCACCACGGCCACCTGTGTCTATAGGGCCCCCATGACGAGTAAGATATGTCCAACACGTAAGGCACACATGCAGGGAGGAGATTCAGGAGTTTGGAAGTATATGAAGATGGTTAGGCTGGGCTTTGACTGAGGTTTAGTTTGTAGCAGGAAACTTTGGGCTAGAATTGAGGGTAATTAATGGAGTAATCTCAGGATGGATCTTTGTCTAGCATGCCTGGCTATGCAAGGACTACAATAATGCAAGTTTGAGCTCAAGCAGAGGAGGTTAGCTAGTACTTGCTGTACAAAGCTACAATTCTGCCAGAAATCAACTTTCAGATGTGCTACTCATTTTTCCTACATGAGCATGCTATATTTTGATATGAAATGGTGCATTAGCATGCTAGAGATGCCCTCGAAGATTCTGGGGGCTTTGGCTTAAGCAGAAGTATAGGAATAGGGATAAAAATGGTGTTGTCATGGTGAAAATGAAGGGTAGCTACATGGAGTATCCCATCAATAATTGACCAGAGGCCATGGCAAATCTACTAGAGTTAAAAGTTAACTATAGAGAGATGTGGTAAAAGTTTAAGCTCAAGGGTAATAGTGGAAGGGGCCAATGCCGCCACTTTGGTGAGTGCACACAAGGTGTTTGATGGGTGTTAGGGCTACCAGATGGCTTCCAATCAATATGAAACTTGGTACGATCTCATAATAGATGAAAATAAGCTTGGACACCAAATTTGGGATTTGGTGGAGAAGGTTTCCAATGTAGACTTGAAAAACCAATGAAATGGGAAAAAATGGCCTTCGGCTTACAAAACTATTAAGATAAGTTCCCACAAATCCAATATTTGTTGTGGGGGCATTATTTGAGCATTAAAGCATGCCCAAAAAATTAGGTGTCAATTGGAGAAACTTTATAATGTAAAGTTTCCCAAAGTCAGAAATCAACAGAGAAGGTTTTGAGGGGCTTGGGACAAGTTCTTCTATTCTCCTTGATGCACCACTTGGTGTGGATGCATTATTGGAGTATCGAAACATGTCTACCAAATTTGAGCATAGTTGGAGACACTTGGCAATGTAGAGTTGCTCCAATTTGGATCTGGACAGATATGGTTTTAGAATAATTATGTGGATCAATCAACTTGGATTGAGATCAAACTTGGCAACATCATCACATATATCATATGTGACATGATAGAGTTTTACAGGAACCAAAAGCTTGAAATAGACAGGAAGGGTTTTGAAGGGTTTTGCCCAATATTTTGAACATGACCATGTGTTGAAACTCATATATATGGAATATATATGTCCACTCAGTTTTCCTAAATTTTCTCAAATATTTTAGAAGCAATAAAAATAACTTTCCTTCATAAGAGACCATTTCTAGCCTCACAGGAAGGCATTTAAATAAAATAGTAGAATAACTTTTAAAATAGTAATATTTTGGATTTGGGAAGCAATTTTTATAATGGGTTTTAAATAAAACCATTGGTGCAAAATAAATTCCCTAATTTGAGGACTTGTAGTACAAATCCCAACTCAGGATTTTTGAAAGCTTAAGTCAAAAAATGTTTTTTGGTGAAAATAAAGTTCGGTAAAATTAGTTTCTCGTATTAAACACATGGCATGATCATTAGGCAAGGGTTTGGGTCAAGGAGCTTAGTTTGGATAGTAGTAGGAGCATTTGATTCAAACACAAGCAATAGGCAAGCAAGCAAACATCACATCAAGCATCACAAGCATTCACAAAAAATTTAATTGGTCCTAATTTTTGAGAAAAGTAAAATCAGTCAAGAGAGTTAAACACAAGGTGTTACAAAGTACTAGAAAGTAAAGGTAACAGATAAGCCAGGGAAGCAGAGGTTGTCATGCGCTTTTATAGTTGGATGTGCAATCCCTTAATGCAAAAGAACGTCCCTTTATATAGCTCCTTGTGATAAAGGACTTTATTATTAAGTGTGTCACTTTTATTTCTTCTATATCACTAGTTCGTATAAAGTTTATTTTCCTCACACAAATAATAACACATATTTAAAGAGAAATTTTTACTGCTTGCATCGTTGACAACTTACTTGAAGGATCTTACTCAATCCGTAGTTAGGTATGGTGGACTCTCAAGGAAAAACCGGGTTAAAGGATTTTGGATGCACAAGTAGTATCTCTACTTGGTGTACGAGTTTCTGGCTAATATGATGTGGCAGCAAGCGACACATGTTGAAGGATCTACAACCATATAACTTTTATTCGGAAATAAGCAAACATAACTCATGATGTTTTCTTCCTTGTCCAAGATTAACCATTTTGCATATGATATTTTAATGATTCCTCACAATCACAAAAGATGTCTAAAATAATATATTTATATGTGAACATCTGTTTCATTATTACTTCCTTTTAATTGCAATAATGACCAACAGCTTTGTTTGTCAACTCACAACAAATTTCAATCGACATACCTTTTATAGTGAAGTCATCACTCCCCATAAGATCATTATGTATGCTCTTTTGCTTTTATTCTAAACTTCTTTCTATTTCTTTTTCTCAAGATAATAGCAAGCAAGAAAAACCCTTGACTTAAAACTAGTCTTTATTATATAACTCTCGGACTTTCTTACATAGGGGGAACAAAAAGAAAACTCAAAACTAGATTGATGTCTACTACACAACCTTCTTCTTGTAGAATCGTGTTGGGCCTCCAAGCGCAGAGTTTTGTAGGACAGTAGCAATTTTTCCCTCAAGTGAATGAACTAAGGTTTATCAATCCATGGGAGGCATATGATGAAGATGGTCTCTCTCAAACAACCCTGCAATCAAATAACAAAGAGTCACTTGTGTCCGCAACACACACAATACAATGGTAAATTGTATAGGTGCACTAGATCGGCGAAGAGATGGTGATACAGGTGTAATATGGATGGTAGATATAGGTTTTTGTAATCTGAAAATATAAAAACAGCAAGATAACAAATAGTAAACAGCGAGCAAAATGTTGTATAAATGCTTGGAAACAAGGCCTAGGGTCCATACTTTCACTAGTGAAAGTTCACTCAACAAAACTAACATAGTTGAATCATACATAAACCCCTCACGTGCGACAAAGAGTTCACTCCAAAGTCACAAATAGCGGAGAACAAAGGAAGAAATTTTTGTAGGGTACGAAGACACCTGAAAGTGATCTTTTTTGCTCAATCTTATGAGCTATCCCTATAAGTGTCACGAACATCCCTAGAGTTCGTACTAAAATAACATCTTAAGATATACATCAACCAAAACCTTAATGTCACCTTGATACTCCAATTTCACCACAAGTACCCATGGGCATGATTATACAATATACATCACATCATTTGAGATTCATCATGTTCAATCCGACACAAAGAACTTCAAAGAGTGCCCCAAAGTTTCTACCGGAATGTCAAGACGAGAACATGTGTCAACCCGTGTGCATAGATTCCCAAGGTCACGGAACCCGCAAGTTGATCACCAAAACATGCATCAAGTGGATCAATAGAACATCCCATTGTCACCACAGATATCGCATCGCAAGACATACATCAAGTGATCTCAAGTCCTTAAAGACTCAATCTGATAAGAAAACTTAAAAAGGAAAACTCAATTCATCACAAGAAGATAGAAAGGGGAAAACTCCATATGATTCATCTATATTAATGAAGCTCCAGATACATCAAGATCGTGCCATCTCAAGAAAACAAGAGAGAGATTGAACACATAGCTACCAGTACATACCCTCAGCCCCGAGGAGGATTACTCACACATTATCAATGTGAGAAAGAGAGATTTCTTGATGGAGAGGTACAACCTCAAAAAGATGGAGGCGATGGCGGCCACAGCACCGGCAATGGGCGTCGGCGGTGGCGACGAGCGCCGACCCCTTGTCCCTCTTTCTTACATGCTCTTGGTGCTGCAATGGAGGAGCCTCTCCCCTTCTTGGCGGCTGCCAAGGGAGAGGAAAATTCATGGCTCTTGGTGGCTCTACCAAAATTAGGGTTTTCTGTCCTTATATGTGCCTCTATTGTATTTTATGGCTCTCCAATGGATGGACGCTTAATCCAATGGCTCTCGAGCACCTCTAGAACCTTCCTAGGGGCTCGTCAGAGCCCTCATGATTCTCCAAAGTCGTGAACTGACCGAATATAAAAGATATGTTAAGAGTTCGACTCAATCACGTCAACAATTTTCGTGATCCCGTAATCAGATATTTTCCTTCAGTAAAATGGGTTTTGGACGAATTTGTAGTGTAGAATCATTTCCATAAAATACCCCACACTTTCCTAGTTTTAGCCATTTCCTTTTGACGCCATCTTCGGGGGAAAAGTGACGATTTATAAAAACTGTTTGTGGACAGATTTCAGGAGAGTCAGAGTCGTTCTCCAACAAGGCTCCTTTTGCGTTTTTTCGACACTTTCTAATTAATTCCTACAAATCAAAGTGTGAAACAATAACTTGTGAATTTTTTGCAACCATTAATAGGTTAGTCCAAAAAATAATATAAAGTTGTAGTAAAATGATTGTAAACCATCTAAGAATGATAATATAACAGCATGGAACAAGCAAAAATTATAGATACATTGGAGACGTATCACCATCCGCATGCTTAATTCCTTCTCGTCGTCGAGTAGGTAATGATAAAAATGGAATTTTCGATGTGGAATGCTTCGTAACATGTTCATCAAATTCTTTTATTCTTTGTATAGCATGGACTTTTGGACTTGTAAGTGATTCAAAGCAATACTCTAGTTTTAACATAATGACTTCAATACTCAAGCATGTCAACAAGCAACCATGTCTTTCAAAATATCAACACTAAAGAAAGTTATCACCAGACCATCATGCTCAATCACTGATCCATTCTTGGAACACACACAAATATTAGCTATGCCCAATGCTCAAGTACGATCATAGTGTTCCCTAGTTGATGGTTATAAGAGAAGATGGAGACTCAAAGCAAAAATACAAACGGCATAAAGTAAATAGATAGGCCCTTCGCAGAGGGAAGTAGGGATTTGTAGAGGTGCCAGAGCTCAAGGTTTAAATTGAGGGAGAAAAATTGTTTTCAGTAGCATGCTTTTCGTGTCAACGAAAACGACAAAGTAGCTCACAATACTTTCCATGCTAGATACATTATAAGCAATCCCAAACAGAGTGGTAAAGTTTTTTACTCCCCCTCAACCAATCAATCACACTTCGCGGTGAGCCAAATCCATAGGGTACCGTCCATACAAACAACAATCCTGGGGGGTTTTGTTTCATTATATTCTGATTTGATTTATTTTGGGCATGGGATTAGGCATCCCGAATACCAGCCACTTTCTCGTGAATGATAGTGAATCAACACATATCATGAGAATAACTCACCTATCATGGAAAAATATTGGATACTCCGCACCGTTTCATGGGCGGTACGGGCACACAAAACAAATAAATTATTTTGAAAATTTAGAGATGACACATACAAATTTGCTTGGAATGGCACGTAAATACCGCATATAGGTAGGTATGGTGGACTCATGAGGAAAAACTTGGTTTAAGGATTTTGGATTCACAAGTGGTATTTCTACTTAGTACAAACTAATTCTAGCAAATAGATAGGGAAGCAATCAAACCCAGAAACGAAAATTCACATAAGTGAGCATTGAGTCATAACTAACATCGAATAATGCACCACGGTAGGATGTAACTTCATTGCATAACTACTGGCTTTCGTGCATGCAAAGGAAATCACAAAAGTTGAGACAAATATTCCTACTTAAAGCATAATTACTCACTAACATGACTCACATATTACTATCATCATGTTTCAAAACTATTACAAAGAATCAAGTTTAATTTGTCCCATGATCTTCGTGAAACGTTCTATTATAACCCTCTTGGATATCTATTACTTTGGGTCTAGTTTCATAAATTTCTATTGCACTTTTGACATGCTCAAACCAATTTAAAGGAAACACAAGAGCACAAACATTTCATCCCTCAAAAATCTATAAGTGAAGCATTAGAGGAAATGACAAGCTACTCACAAAAGATATAAGTGAAGATCAATGAGTAGTCAAACAATTAAGGAGCTATGTGAGGACTGTCTCTCCCTCAAAAAAAATATTTTCAGATCTGAGTATTTTATTTAAATAGCAAACAAAAGAAAAAAAACACTCCAAGAATAGGACGCATCATGTGAACGAATAAAAATTTAGGCTCAACATAGGCTAACCAATAGGTGACGAAGAGATGTGGGATGCATAGCATCCCCAAGCTTAGATCCTTGAGAGTTCTTGAAATATTTACTTGGGGTGCCTTGGGCATCCCCGATCTTGAGCTTTTGTATGTTTTTCAATCCTCTCGTATCCCGGTTTCACCTATTTTCAAAAACTTCATTGATACGCCTCCGTCGTATCTACTTTTCCAATCTCTTTTGCCCTTGTTTTGGACTCTAATTTGCATGATTTGAATGGAACTAACCCGGACTAACGCTGTTTTCAGCAGAATTGCCATGGTGTTGTTTTTGTGCAGAAATAAAAGTTCTCAAAATGACCTGAAAATTTACGGAGAATTTTTCTGGAATTAATGAAAAATATATGCGCAAAGATCCACTAGAGGAGGTGAGCCAGGGGGCCACAAGCCTAGGGGCCGCGGCCACCTCTCCTAGCCGCGCCGTGACGGCTTGTGGGTCCCACGAGGCTCCACCGCCTCCAAACTCAGCTCTATATATTCCATTTCGCCCGGAAAAAAATCAGAGAGAAGGATTCATCGCGTTTTACGATACGGAGGCGCCGCCACCTCTTGTTCTTCATCTGGAGGGTGGATCTGGAGTCCGTTCTGGGCTCCGGAGAGGGGAAATCGTCGCCATCGTCATCATCAACCTTCCTCCATCGCCAATTCAATGATGCTCTTCACCGTTCGCGAGTAATCTCATCGTAGGCTTGCTGGACGGTGATGAGTTGGATGATATCTATTAAGTAATCGAGTTAGTTTTGACGGGGATTGATCCCTAGTATCCACTATGTTCTCAGATTGATGTTGCTCCTACTTGGCTATGCTTAATGCTTGTCACCAGGGCTCGAGTGCCATGATTTCAGATCTGAACCTATTATGTTGTCGCCAATATATGTGTGTTTTAGATCCTATCTTGCAAGTTGTAGTCACCTACTATGTGTTATGACCCGGCAACCCCGGAGTGACAATAGCCGGAACCACTCCCGGAGATGACCATAGTATGAGGAGTTCATGTATTCACCAAGTGTTAATGCGTTGGTCCGGTTCTTTATTAAAAGGAGAACCTTAATATCCCGTAGTTTCCATTAGGACCCCGCTGCCACGAGAGGGATGGAAAATAGATGTCATGCAAGTTCTTTTCCTTAAGCATGTATGACTACATACGGAATACATGCCTACACTAGATTGACGAACGGGAGCTAGTTACTTATCTCTCCGTGTTATAGCCGTTACATGATGAATCACATCCGGCATAATCATTCATCACAGATCCAATGCCTACGAGTCTTTTACTACTGGTCCTTGCTACGTTACTTTGCCGCTACTGCTGTTACTTGCTACTGATGTCACTACTGCTGTTCCTTGCTACTACTGTCACTAGTGCCGTTACTTGCTACATTGCTGTTACCTGCTACAAGACTTTTCTGGCGCCATTGATACAACAAGTCAGGAATAGTCTGCCGTCAACATACCTTTTTCTGGCACCGTTGCTATCATACCACTTTGCTACTGATACTTTGCTTGCAGACACTAATCTTTCAGGTGTGGTTGAATTGACAACTTAGCTGCTAATACTTGAGACTATTCTTTCGCTTCCCCTTGAGTCGAATCAATAAATTTGGGTTGAATACTCTACCCTCGAAAACTGTTGCGATCCCCTACACTTGTGGGTTATAAAGACTATTTTCTGGAGCCGTTGCCGGGGAAGCAGAACTATATTATTTGAGTCACTTGGGATTTTTGTCTGCTGGTCACTATGAGGAATCCGAAAGATCCAAGAACTAAAGTCTTGCCTTCCACTACGAGGACAGGTAAGGAACTGCCATCTAGCTCTGCACTTGATTCATCTTCAGTGATGAGTAAGTTTGTGACATCACCTCCTGCTAGAAATCTTGATATGTCGCCTATGCTTGATGATGCTACTTCTGCTGCCCATGATGCTTATCATGATGCTACTACTACTATGCCTGATGATGCTATGCCTGATACTGCTTTGCCACTAGGTGCATTCCTTGATGCACAAATTGCTAGAGTTGCTGCTAGATGTGATGATACTTCTTAAACTGCTGATACTATTGAAGTAGAACCTGCTACTATGCCTGAATTGCCTGTTATGCCTGAGCGCTATGTTATGGAGGGAGAGATAGCTGAGGACTTTCTTGCATGTAAGGATAGTTATGATGTTGAGAAACTACTGCTCAAGTGGAAAGAAAAATCTCTGAACGCTAGGATGAAATACGACCTGAAGTTTGCCACTTCGCCTATCTTTGTGACCGATAAGGATTATGAATTCTCTGTCGACCCTGAGTTAATCACTCTGGTCGAATCTAATCCTTTTCATGGTTATGAGTCTGAAACGGTTGTAGCCCATCTTACCAAACTGCACTCTATAGCCACCCTATTCACTAGTGAGGAAAAGATCCACCACTACTATATCCTCAAGCTGTTTGCTTTCTCACTAAAGGATGATGCTAAGACCTGGTTCACTTCTCTTGCTCCTAGTTCTGTGCGTAGCGCCTAGGATATGGTCTACTACTTCTTTTAAAAATATTTACCTGCCCATAAGAAGCAAGCTGCCTTGCAGGAAATATACAACTTTTCTCAAGCTGAGGAAGAGAGTCTCCCACAAGCTTGGGGGAGGCTCATCTAGCTACTGAATGATTTTCCTAATCACCCTCTTCACAAGAGTGAAATACTTGATATTTTCTATAATGGACTTACCGATGCTTCCAAAGACCACCTAGATAGTTGTGTTGGTTGTGTTTTTAGGGAACGAACCATAGAACAAGCTGAGATTCTACTAAATAACATCTTGTGCAATGAGAATGCTTGGACTATTTCCGAACCACCTCCTAAGCCAACTCCGAAAAAAAGAGGTATTGTATTCCTCAGTCTTGAAGATATGCAAGATGCCAAGAAATCTATGCGAGAGAACGACATTAAATATGAAGATGTCAAAAATCTACCACCTATTGAAGAGATCCATGGTCTTGATAACCCGATACAGGTAGTAGAAGTAAATTCTCTCCGTAGGTTTGGTGAGAGTGATATTCCTTTTGACAAACCTGCTAGCTTATGCATGGATGAATTTGAAAACTTCGTTGCCAAACAACAATGTTTCAATGATTATGTTAGCAGACAATTGGAACCGAATGCTCGTATGCTTAGTCATTTAAGTGCTTGGGTGGACAGAAATGTCAATGATCTTAAGCTTCTGAGTAAACATGCCTCTATGGTTACCACTCAGGTAGAACAAGTACTTAAAGCTCAAAATGACTTGCTCAATGAGTTGAATGACAATTCCGTTAGCGTCATTACTAGAGGCGGTAGAATGACCAAGGAACCTTTCTATCCTGAGGGTCATCCTAAGAGAATTGAGCAAGATTCTCAAGGAGTTAGCACTGATGCACCTAGTCATCCTAGAAAGAAGAAGAAAGATGATAGGAACCCTCACGCTAGCAACCCTGTTGCTGCTACACCTGAGAGTCCAAACGATGCCTCTGTCTCTGATGCTGAAACACAATCTGGTGATGAACATGAGCCTAATGATAATATCAATAGTGATGTTCATGAAGATGCTCAACCTAGCAATGATAAGGATGTGGAGATTGAACCTGTTGATTTTGATAACCCACATCCTAAGAATAAGAGATACGATAAGAATGACTTCGCTGCTAGGAAGCATGTAAAGAAAGGGAACAATGGGTTCAGAAACCCATGCCCTTTCCTCCCAAACCATCCAAGAAAAAGGATGATGAGGATTTTGAGCGATTCGTTGAAATGATCAGACCTGTCTTTCTACAAATGCGTTTGACAGATATGCTCAAAATGTCTCCGTATGCTAAGTACATGAAAGATATTGTGACTAATAAGAGGAGGATACCTGAGGTTGAGATTTTCACCATGCTTGCTAATTATACCTTCAAGGGTGGAACTCCTAAGAAACTAGGTGATCCCGAAGTGCCCACTATACCTTGCTCCATTAAAGGCAACTACGTTAGAACGGCGTTATGCGACCTTGGAGCTGGTGTTAGTGTTATGCCTCTCTCTCTTTATCGTAGACTTGAACTGGATAAGTTGACACCCACTGAAATCTCCCTACAAATGGCTGACAAATCAACTCCTTTCCCTATTGGCATTTGCGAGGATGTGCCTGTTGTGGTTGCTAACGTCACTATCTTAACAGACTTTGTTATCTTGGATATTCCCGAGGACGATGCCATGGCGGTCATCCTCAGAAAATCCTTTTTAAACACTGCAGGGGCTGTTATAGATTGCAACAAAGGCAATGCCACTTTCCATGTCAACGGTAATGAGCATACAATGCACTTTCCAAAGAAACAATATCGAGTACATTGCATCAATGCTGTCGAAAAAACTTCATCAATTCTTATTGGGAGCTTTGAATGCCCTATTCCTCGTGTCAAGATGAAGTATGATTTTCTTGTTGGGGAGATACACATCCCCATTGAGGTGACCTAGTGACTATTCGAAAATTCTCCGTTCTCTTTTGCGATTCGAAAAGGTTTGTTGAGGAGACTTGATCAACCTCACTGACGGATTTCTTTCGATGACCATGAGATGGATGAATCGAGGAGTCACAAACCTCTGTTCCAAGCTTTCACTTTAGGTTGCTTAGAAGAAAAATGATAGATTTAGTTTAGTTTTCCATGTTTTCTGTTTTAGCGTCCGGTAGAAAAGTACCCCGAAAATAAAAGTTCTTCGAATGTCCTGAAAATCAAGTATGATTTTTTCTGGAATTTTTGAAAAATTCCGAGACAAAGATCTTGTCTGGGGGCTACACCAGTGGCCCACAAGCCCTTGGGGCGCGGGCACCCCCTGGTCGCGCCACCCAAGCTTGTGGGGCCCACAGGCACCCCCTCCACTCATTCTTGCTCTCATCTGGTTCTCCTACCTCCAGAAAAAATCGTTTCGCAGCTCAAACCCGTGTTCTTGCTCTTCTTGCTGGGATTTTCGATCTCTTTGCTCAAATCACCATTCTCCGAACTGTTTTGGGGAAATTACTCCTTGGTAAGTGACTCCTCCATTGGTCCAATTAGTTTTTTCTCTAGTGCCTTATACTTCGCGTATTTTTGCTGCATTGGTGACCATGTTCTTGAGCTTTGCATGCTAATTTTAGCTGGTCCCAAGTAGTTTTGATGTGTAATATGGCCTCTAGGCACTTGTTAGACTAGTTGCTACGAGTTTTGTTGAGCCTTGTTCACTTTTCCTTAGAATCACTAAAAATTTCAGAAATTTTCAGAGATAGAAAAGGGAAAAGTTGAGGAGGTTCTTAAGAGGCTCTTCAAGCCGTGACCCCAAGGATGATGGAAGTGAGAAGAAGCCAAAGTATTTGGTCCCTCTAGTCGCAGAAGTTCGAGCGTGCGAGTGGCCAAGCGACGTGTTCTTACGCACCGCTGGAATTTATGAGGACTTTTATCACTTGGTGGAGAACACAGGCCTTACCGCCTTCGTTGAAGATAAGTGTCCACAATACCTCCTCCTCAGTAATATCTTTGTACAAAGCTTTAACTTCTATCCGAGGAAGAATCCTCCTATGGTTGAGTTTAAACTTTATGATATCCCCCAGCGCATGTCACTCCAGCATTTTTGCAATGTTTACAAATTGCCTTTTGTTGGAGATATTCATGAACCTCGTCCATGGGACTTGGAAGCTTTCATCCATACAATTGCTGTAGGATAGGAGAGAGGAGTGTCTTACGCTAGAGCTGCTAGCATTCATTTTCCCGTGCTTCGGTACTTCTCATTATTTGTGGGAAAATGTTTGATTGGTCGTGGGAAGGCTGGGTCACTTAGTTCCCCAGATCTTGCGGTCTTGCACGAAGCCCTTTATAATGATAAAACTTATAGCTTGGGTGCTATCGTAGCTCAACGGTTGAATACGAACCATTCTAAGGGCATTGTCTATGGAGGTATCTATGCTACTCGTCTTGTTAGACACTTTGAGATACCTATTAGACTAGAGGAGGAAGAAGAGATTCTTCTTCCCGAGAGATATCTAGATTACGATAGCATGGTTCGCCATGACTTTCTTGATAGAGATACACATAGAAGGATGATTTATAACCTGGTATTTAGTCAGGGTACTCGTGAGACTATTACTTTGCCTGCTCCTTCTTTGTTCAATCTTCATGCACGCAGGTACATTATTATGCCCTCCGACATCTAAGCATATTGGGTCTTAGCCCAACCACAGGTGCCCGTGCCCGAGCCACCAGTCGAGTACCACACGCCAGTTTATCAGTGGGAGCCGGAGGAGCTCACACAGCAGTGGCATCCTCAATCCACTCCGGAGTACCCCGGAGTTGGTTATTTCCCTCCTTGGGAGTACACCAACTTAGGCCAAAAGCCTAAGCTTGGGGGAGTACGTGTTCTCAATGACTTTACATTCTTGCGTATGCTTTCACTTTGTTAGCTGGTGTTCACACTTTGCCACTGTATCATCCATGCTAGTTTATTTTCTTTTTCTAGTTTTCTTTTCATGTGTCTGTCCAGTTTCAGAAGGAACCAAAAAGATTTTGATTTTCTTCTTTTGCTTGTTGGGAGCTTTCCCGTGTAAATAGTTTTCTTTTTCTTTGGGTCAAGGTAGAAGATATTGGTTACAATGTTTAGTGGCTCTTTCTTGATTACCTGTTTAGCTGTCAAAGAACCATATTACTTTGTCTTCTCCTTTGTGTTTGCCTATAGATTCCAGCTTTAGTCCAATGCACGAGAACGCTTAATATTGTTCACATTGTTCGGTCGTGCAAGTGAAAGGCAATAATGACGATATATGATGAAGTGACCGAGCCTGGAAAAGCTGGTATGAACTCGATCTATTTTGTTTTTGTAAATATGACTAGCTCATCGTGCCTGATTCAGCTTTGTTGTGAGAGAAACATGTTTGCAATGATAACTTAGAGATCATAGTTGCTTATGCCATGCTTACTTAGCTAGTAGCTTATAATGGCTTGTCTTGTATGCCCACATGGATTTTGAGATGACTGTGTTGTAGTATGATAGGATGGTATCCTCCTTTGAAAGTTTCAAGTGGATTGACTTGGCGCATGTTCACGCATGTAGTTGAAACAAAATCAATATAGCCTCTATGATATTCACGTTCATGGTGATTTATGTCCTACTCATGCTTGCACTCAATGTTAGTTAATCTCAATGCATTTTGATGACTGTTGTGGCTCTCTAGTTGGTCGCTTCCCAGTCTTTTGCTAGCCTTCACTTGTACTAAGCGGGAATACTGCTTGTGCATCCACTTCCATAAACCCAAAGTTGTTGCATATGAGTCCACCATACCTACCTATGTGCGGTATCTACCTGCCGTTCCATGTAAATTTGCATGTGCCACTCTCTAAACCTTCAAGAAAAAATCTATTTTGCATGCCCGAACCGCTCATGTGGTGACAGGGGGCTATTGGTATCTTCCATACTAGGCGTGTTATGCTTGATATGTGTTTATTCACTATCATTCACGAGAAAGGGGCCGGTAATTGGAATTCCCAGTTCCATGCTCAAATCGAAAAGATAATTGCAAACAAAACTCCCCCAGGATTGATGTTGGTATGGACGGTACCCGAGGATTCGGCTAGCCGTGGAGTGTGATTGATTGGTGGTGGGGGAGTCAAAACTTTACTTTTCTGTTTGGGAACTGCCTATAGCATGTGTAGCGTGGAAGATGGTGAGAACTCTTAGTCATTTCGTTGACAATGAAAGCATGCCACCCAAAATTATTATCTCTGTTTTCAAAGCTTGGGCTTTGGCACCTCTGGAAATCAATGCTTCCCTCTGCAACGGGCATGCCTATTTATGTTCCGGTTGAGTCATCCTCCTCTTACAAAAGCACCAATTAGAGAGAACCTCTGTCATTTTTATGCTTTGCTTTTAACTATGTTGAGTATGACTGTGATTGGATCTTCTTTGCCTTGAGTTACAATGTTTAGTTAGCCCTTGGTCTTTGAAGGTGTTGTGCATTTATGTTTTGCGGTCTCAGAAAGAGCTAGCGAGATACCATCTATTCGTACTGTTTCATGTTGTTTTGATTGAAGTGTTGACGTTTGAGGCTTATTATTATTTGCTCGCTAGCTGATTATGCCATTGATATGAGTTTACCATGAGACCTAGATGTCATTAGCTTATGTGGTTTGCTTGTGATGTTGCTGAAATTCTGGTTATGAGTTAGACATAGTTGCAACAACAAGATCAAACAAAGTTCGTCAAAGTTTTTCTTTTGTCTCTTTCAGTTTTTCAACTGAATTGCTTGAGGACAAGCAAGGCTTTAAGCTTGGGGGAGTTGATACGTCTCCGTCGTATATACTTTTTCGAATTCTTTTGCCCTTGTTTTGGAATCTAATTTGCATGATTTCAATGGAACTAACCCGGACTAACGATGTTTTCAACAGAATTTCCATGGTGTTGTTTTCGTGCAAAAATAGAAGTTCTCGGAATGACCTGAAATTTTACGGAGAATTTTTCTAGAATTAATGAAAAATATCTGAGCGAAGATCCACCAAAGGAGGTGAGCCACTAGGCCACAAGCCCAGGGGCCGCGGTCACCCCCCTGCCCACGCCGTGAGGGCTTCTGGGGCCCACGAGGCTCCACCGCCTCCAAACTCAGCTCTATATATTCCGTTTCGCCCAGAAAAAAATCAGAGAGAAGGATTCATCGCGTTTTACGATACGGAGGCGCCGCCACCTCCTGTTCTTCATCTGGAGGGCAGATCTGGAGTCCCTTCTGGGCTCCGGAGAGGGGAAATCGTCGCCATCATCATCATCAACCTTCCTCCATTGCCAATTCCATGATGCTCGTCACCGTTCATGAGTAATATCATCGTAGGCTTGGTGGACGGTGATGAGTTGGATGATATCTATCAAGTAATCGAGTTAGTTTTGACGGGGATTGATCCCTAGTATCCACTGTGTTCTCAGATTGATGTCGCTACTACTTGGATATGCTTAATGCTTGTCACTAGGGCTCGAGTGCCATGATTTCAGATCTGAACCTATTGTGTTGTCGCCAATATATGTGTGTTTTAGATCCTATCTTGCAAGTTGTAGTAACCTACTATGTGTTATGGCCCGGCAACCCCGGAGAGACAATAGCCGGAACCACTCCCGGAGATGACCATAGTATGTGGAGTTCATGTATTCACCAAGTGTTAATGCGTTGGTCCGGTTCTTTATTAAAAGGAGAACCTTAATATCCCGTAGTTTCCATTAGGACCCCGCTGCCACGAGAGGGATGGACAATAGATGTCATGCAAGTTCTTTTCCCTAAGGACGTATGACTACATACGGAATACATGCCTACATTAGATTGACGAACGGGAGCTAGTTACTTATCTCTCCATGTTATAGCCGTTACATGATGAATCACATCCGGCATAATCATTCATCATAGATCCAATGCCTACGCGTCTTTTACTACTGGTCCTTGCTACGTTACTTTGCCGCTACTGCTGTTACTTGCTACTGCTGTCACTACTGCTGTCACTACTGCCGTTACTAGCTACTTTGTTGTTACCTGCTGCAAGACTTTTCTGGCGCCATTGATACAACAAGTCAGGAATAGTCTGCCGTCAGCAGACCTTTTTCTGGCACCGTTGCTATCATACCACTTTGCTACTGATACTTTGCTTGTAGACACTAATCTTTCAGTTGTTGTTGAAATGACAACTCAGCTGCTAATACTTGAGAATATTCTTTCGCTTCCCCTTGAGTCGAATCAATAAATTTGGGTTGAATACTCTACCCTCGAAAACTGTTGCGATCCCATACACTTGTGGGTTATCATTCATCCACACAAAACATGAAAAGAACTCGTAAGATAGGTTAGTGCACATAATAATAAATTAACTCTTTATGTACTGCCAAGAAAAGTTTCATGATAATTGCAAACATCATCTAGTGTTTACTATCATTTGAAAATTTTATATCTACCAATATAGGACAACAATCTATCCAAATAGAACAGTCTCTAGCAATTTATGAAAGCAGTGTACTTCTGTAACTCAAAAAATTATTAAATTTTAGGAAATGCTGTAAAATTTATATGTCAACACTATGTAAAAGTTTTAGAAACTTTCCGCGTTCCAGTCAAATATGGAAATTCAAACACTACAACACCAGTTTCTGTTTTTACACAACACCAATCAAAGCATGCAATGCAAGCATCCTAATGCAGTTCTTGGAAATTCTTATTGAAAAAAATATTATAAATAACAACTAACAGAGAACAAAAAAATCAAACGATGCTCCAAGAAAAACTCATATTACGTGACGAATAAAAATACAGCTCCAAGTAAGATATACCGATAATGTTGAAGACGAAAGAGGGGATGCCTTCCGGGACATCCCCAAGCTTAGGTGCTTGAGTATTCCTTGGATATTACCTTAAGCATTCCTTGGGCATCCAAAATCTTAGGTTCTTGTCAATCCTTATTCTCCTCATATCAGTGCCTCACCCAAAACATGAAAACTTCAATCACACAAAACTTAATGGAACTTTGTGAGATGGGTTAGTATAATAAATAATGATCATTCACTTAGGTACTGTCAAGAAAAGATTCATAATTGTTACCACATGATACCTACTTTATTCTACTATTTCCACAATTTATGTCACTGAATATAAGCTATGGGAACACTAAAACAAGCAAACTATGCATGCAAAACAGAATCCGTCAAAAACAGAACAGTGTGTGAAGATCGGCAGTGTAACCATACTTCCATTTCCGTAAACATTCTGAACAATTAGGAGAATCTAGGCCATTTGTATATCTAACATGTGTAAAAAAATTAGATCAAAATCACATTCCAGTGAATTTAAAAAATTCCTCAAATGAGAGTGTGACATCCTCGAGTTTTGCTACAGTGATTATTGTAATTAAGCTAGAGTGATCAACAGCTAATGATGCCACGTCATCGGATTCCCATCTCAGGTCGCGTTGATTCGAGTCTGTCCGGATCAAAAATTTGAAAGCAAGAAAAAAAGTACTTTATAAGTTCATTACAAATTTTAAAAAATAATATGTATATGAGAGAGAGAATTAAAAGTATTAAAAATAATAATGATAAAATAAAGTATAATAAAAGAAAGTATTTAAAAAGAAAAATCAGTTAGTGAAAACAAATTAGAAAGAAAGAAATAATAAAAAGAAAAGGGAAAAGCTAAAACAAAACAAATCAAATCAAAAAAAAAAGAGAAAACAACCCCACTCCCCCGGCCCAGCTGGGCCACTCACCGGCCCAACCGGCCAAACCCTAGCCCCCCTGGCAAGCAGCCCCCCCCACGCCAGCTCCCTCCCCCCCTGTGCGCCGCCGCCAGCCACCCCCTCGTGGGGGCCCCATCCCACCCACCGACAGCGCCTCCTGCCCCCCACGACCCCTCACCCTCCCGTGACTCCCTCCTCTCCCACATCGCCACGCCCGCCACTGCCATCTCCCGTCGCCTCCTCCTTCCTCCCAGATCCCTCCGCCTCCTCCCGCCGGCGGCCCCTGCCACCTCTCGCCCCCCCCCCCCCCGCGCCGGCGAGCAGCCCTTCACCGACCACCACCCCTCGCGGCCCCCCCCCTCCCCACGACCTATCCTCCACCGAGCCGCCCCACCTCACGGCCCCTCCCTCCCGCGGCGACCCCCTCCCCTCATCCTCCTCCCCCGGCGGCCCCTCATCCTCCCGGCTGGCGAGCCGCCCCAACCTCGGCCCTCCATCCCGCCGACCGCCCCCGGGAGCCCCGTCGGCCGAGCCCCACCTCCCGCCGGTCACCATCGGCGGCTCCATCTCCGGGGCCCCTCCTCACCGGGGCCCCTCTCGGCGAACCTCCGGTCGGCTCCTCCTCGCCGGCACGTCACCACCATCATCACCGTCCTCTTCACCACCGGAACCACGCCGTCTCCACCGTCATCTTCGTGCGAACTCCGGCTTCACCGGGCCGTCTCGTCACCGTCGGTGAGCCCCTCCTCGGGCTCCTCCCACCATGTCGATCTCCTCGCCGTCCCGGTTCCGTTCCGGCAAACGGGGCCTCGATCCGTCGACGGTAGACTCCGGTAGGAAGGATTGAAGTTTAGGTTCTCCTAGGTGGAGTTGGAGCAAAGTGAGTTATATGTCTCTTTGTTAACATAGAGATGAGTGTTGAGAGTTTTGAGAAAAATGAATAAAAACAAATGTTGTATTAAATGCGTATGTATGTATGTATGTATGTATGAGATGTGATGTATGTATTTGCGTATATGGATATTTAAAGAAATACGGTATTTGCACGGTTAGGTATCTAATAATAAAGAGATGAGAAAATAGCCTTAGGCCACTTACCGGTGGGGCCAATGCACCCGCTGTCTATGACAGGGAGGCCCCACGCGGTAGTTAATATAAATAATAAAAAAAATAATGTTTTATTAAATAAATAAATAGATATATTAGTTAAAATAATTAATTAACATAATTAGAGTATGACACGTGGGTCCCTCGTTGAATTAATCTGATTAAATAAATAATTAATCTTAATAAAAACTTGTGCCTATGACGTTCGGGACCCGCTGGTCAGTTGACCGGTCAAATGTTGATGTCAGCCTGACATCGCGATGATGTCATAATGGAATTTTATTAAATCTGTTAAATCTGTTTTTAATTGTTAAATAATTAATAAAAGTTTGTAAATTAATATTAAATAATCCGTAAGTCAGATCAAATTATTTTCAACATGAAAGTTGATCAGCAGAGCGAGACGAACCCGGATACACGGCCCGTTCGCCTGTCACGCGTCCCTAGCATAGCAAACATGGAACTTTTCCATCGTTTCTAGTATGCCGGTAGTAGCCCGAGACCTGGAAAATATCGTCAGATATTCTTCCGACCCGTCTATGACGGATGTTGCTGCGTTAGCTCATGTCTAGCCTGCATCTTTCCATGTCATGCTTTGTGTTGCATTGGTGCTATTATTTATTGTTTCTTCCCCCTCTTCTTACCGTTAGAACCCGAGACTGACGCTGCTGCCGGGTACTTCTACGACCCTGCCGATCAGTCCTTTGCCGCAGAGCAGCAAGGCAAGCAAATTCCCCTTGATCATTCCTATATCGCCTATGTCTTTCTTCCTACTACTTGCATTAGTATTTTGCTACTGTTGTAGTTAGCTCCTATATCTGATGCATAGCCTATTTTTGATGAACTGCTACTTTCAGTCATGTACTTTTAATATGCTTAGTATAGGTGGAGCAGTCATCCCCTCTGACCCCGTAGCTCACTTGCCCCGCTTGTTTTCAAATCTCGATCTTTGATCGACGAGCCAGACCCGACACAGCACATTCACCCCCCTTCGTTGTACGACGCTACAGGGATACTATCGGGTACCGAGGGTGACACCTTGTTAAGTACTCCTGATGATATCTCTGTAGTATAGCTAGTCAGTCGTGGTTATCGAGGGTGATTCCTCTTTCACCATTCCCGATGACGTGTCTGTCGTGCCACCCCGCGAGTGTGGGACCCCCGAGGGTGATTCCTCTAAGCCCACCTTGACGGGTACATCGTTCGGAATCCAACGAGGGTGATACCTCAGATTCCCCCGATGTTTCGACCACACAGTTACTCGACCATGTTACTGGGATCATTGGTTATTAGTTGTAAGCCGGGTGGATTCCCGCGAGACTGTGTTGCTGGCCTAATTAAAATGCTAATGGATTTGGGTATTTGATCTGGGTTGGTCGGAGACCTTTTCGCACTAACCGGCTACGCGGGAAGAATTATGGGTACTCGGCGTCGCGGTATCAGCCGAAGCTTTTCAGATGGCAGCAGTGTAGCGGCGCGCGCCCGAGTGGTCCCGAGATGCATCGCGCTTGTGATTAAGGGATGCTAGGACTGACGTCGGTCGCCCACGCCACGTGCAGGAGCGTGAAGGGGAACTGGGCCCATGAACCCTTTGTGCTTAGGATTTAGACCGGCGGGCTGGCCTCTCTGATTAGTCTTAGGTGGGGCTGCGACGTGTCGATATTCCGAGGCCGGGTAGGACCCAGAAAAGTATGTCCGGCCAGAGTGTTATCTAGCGTGACGGGACATGTGGTGCACCTCTGCAGGGATGAAAATTAACTATTCGGATAGCCGTGTCCACGGTTACAGGACGACTTGGAGTTGTGCCCCGATCTTATACAACTACAATTGTTACTTAACTGGAATTAGTTTGCCTCGGGATTGCTTCCTCGCAGGGAGTCGAGGGAGGATCTTTAGGCGTGACCTCACTTTAATTTTGCTGCAACAATATGACTATTATTGTGTTACCCCCTGTTCTACTCTCGTCTATTGCTGCAAGACCCTGAAGATGCTAGTCTTCGATAGGACTAGGCCTTCCCTCTCTATTCTCGCATTGCTGTAGTCAGTCCACATATAACCCCCTTCTTTGATACTGATGCATAATTAGAATAGTTCTGATGTAAGACTTGCGAGTACTTTGGATGAGTACTCACCACTGCTTTGCTTCCCCCCTTGTTCCCTTGATCCGTTTGCTGCGACCAGATGATGAAGCCCAGGAGATGGAGGTCCCCGCCACTGACGACTGCTACCCCGACGGTGCCTACTACTACGTGGAGGCCGCGGATGATCAGGAGTAGTTAGGAGGTTCCCAGGCAGGAGGCCTCGCCTCGTTCGATCGTTGTATCTTTTGTGCTAGCCTTCTCTAAGGCACCCCATGTTTTATGTCTGTACTCAGATATTTGTTGCTTCCGCTGACTCGTGTGTTTATCGAGCTTTCGTATTCTAGCCCTCGAGGCCCCTGGCTTGTAATATGAAGCTGATGTTATTTTATTTGTGTCTAGAGTTGTGTTGTGATATCTTCCCGTGAGTCCTTGGGTTTGATCGTACGCACTTGCGTGTATGGTTAGCATACGATTAAGCCGAGGGCGTCACAAGTTGGTATCAGAGCCAACTGCCTGTAGGTAGCCCCCTTTCCAACTCCTTGGCCGAAGTTGAGTCTAGTGTTTGAAAAACTTTACTAACACTGATGTTGTGGCTTACGGGCCCACATCTTAATTGGGTGGTATTAGTATCTTTTACTCCTTTTCTATACTCTGGGCTCTACTTTCTCTTCTCTTTCGGGTCAAAGATTTTACTAACTCTAACATTAGGTTCTCGAATCACATGAATCCGGAGCGCTGGACTATCTACTCTTTTTCTCCTGAATATGTATTACACACACTGTCATTGACATCCGTCAATCTTATTTTCAGATGCGTCCCGCAAGACAGCACGTGCGCCTGATGCAGGCCACTGAGACGACTGGGTTCCCGGCCATTTTGGTCGATCTCCTGACCAGGCTGGGATATCGCTGGTACCCCGAGTACACTGTGTTCGAGGATTTCCGCGAGTACAACCAGTACCAGTACCAGGCTGAGGTTCGCATCTTCAACCAGAGGGGCGGCGAGACCCTCGAGCGCCACGTGTTCTGTGGTATTGGAGTGTCGGTCGAGATGGCCGTCCATGATGCGGCCTACATCGCCATCACCCGTCTCCGTGGAGCGTACCCTCACCTAGAGGAGAGCCCTTTCAGATACATCCCGCATGCTCCTGTTGGGGATGAGACTGGGTCTGATCTCACTGCCTACGCTTCTGACGTTCGGGAGCGCAGCGACCGTTCCTACGTCGCTGTCTGCGCCCCCTACGTGACGCGTCGCTACGACGCGCGGATTCTGGTGCAGTACACTGAGGCAATGGATCGTGCCTTCCGAGCTCTGACTGTGGAGTTGTATGCTACGCGCGCTCGTCTTTACGACGCGTTGACAGGGCTGCAGCCATCACACTGTCCGAGGGTTCCACCTATGCGCATCCGCGAGCCGAGCAGGACAGAGCTACCATCAGCTCTCGAGTGGACTGATGTTGGGGGTAGAACCCCTGCACGTGGACCTCAGCTGCTCGACTGGATGCGGTACCCTCAACAGAGTCACAACGGGACACAGGGTCCTGTCCCTACCTTATATCACCGCCAGCTACCAAGATTCGATCGTCCTCTGCGACGTTGATGTAGCCTTATCGCTACATCTCGTTGTGGTACTCTTCCACCGCGTGCGTGCGCGCCGCCTAGTGAGTCCAGGGTATCGTCAAATGCGTCCGGGCTATCGCCAAATTTCGAGTTTTTAATCGTTAGTCTGTAATCGAACTTATGTATGGGTCCGTATGTCGAACTCAACTACTATGGAGTATCTATCGCATTTCCCTTTCATTATGCTTGATTACTTCATGAATGCGTACGATGCCTTTGCAATTACTTTAAGCTAAACTACCCCTGCTAAATATTTAACAGGATGGTTAGACCAGTTGGCCGCCCGCGTGGCCCTACCAACGATGCACCACCCCCGCCTCCTGAGTATATGGCGGGGATGATCCAACAGTTTGAGCTGAACCGCCAGTTTATGCAAGGGCTCATGGATCAGTTCCAAAGGCCGAACATGAACCAACCACAAGGCGTGACACTGCAAGACTTCTGCCGTCTCAACCCTGCGATCTACCGCAGCTCAACTCAGCCTCTAGATGCTGATGACTGGCTCCGTGACATTTCCTATGAGCTGGAGTCTGCCAATGTGCCCCTGGCGAGCTATGTCAACTTTGCCGCCTACTTTCTGAAGGGTCCCGCTGCTCAATGGTGGGACAGTCACAGGCGCTCTCAGCCCGATGGAACTATCATCACTTGGGCAGAGTTCAAGGCTGCTTTCCGTGCTCGATACATTCCCCAGGGAATCATGGACCGGAAGAAGCGTGAGTTCCGCAACTTGGTCCAGGGCAACAAGACTGTGGATGCTTATCAGCGGGAATTTCTGGAATTATCTCGCTATGCTGAAGAAGACATTGCGACTGATGCACGCAGGCAGGAGAAGTTCCGTGAAGGCCTCCACCCTGATATTAAGGTGACACTCCTCGTTCAGGACTATGCTGATTTCGCCACCCTCGTGAACAAGGCTATTCAGGTTGAGACTGGTCTGCAGGAATACAAAGATAGCAGCAAGCGCAACTGTGACATGGGCTCATCTTCGGGCTCATCTGCACAGAAACGGAAGATCTGGATTCCCAACAACATGTACCATGAACCTGCTCCTACTCCGAGGCCGTCCTATGCTGCACCTCGCCTGCCTCCTCCACCACCTAGGCAGCCGAGGCTTCCAGCTCCACCACCTCGAGTTCCTCCTTCCCGTCCTGAGGACGGGCTGTGCTTCAAGTGTGGCCATCCAGGTCACCGTGCTAGAGACTGCAGGCAGAATCAGAATCAGCTGGCACTTCCCGCAACTGGCCGTGGCAACAACCAGAACCGCAACTTCAACACTAAGCCTGCTTATGTTCGTGATCAGGCCAACAACATTGATGTGGGTCAAGCTCAAGACCAGCCTGCTACCGTGATGGGTACACTTCTCGTTAACTCAGTACCTGCTTCTGTATTGTTTGATACAGGAGCATCGCATTCCTTTATGTCGGAAAATTTTGCATACATGCATGACATTAGGAGCAAAGAGATGAACATCCCGATAGTGGTAAACACCCCTGGGGGCGAATGCCGAACCTCTGTGGTTTGCCCCCATGTTCCAGTTGATATTGAAGGATTATAATTCCTTGCCAACCCCATCCTACTAAAGTCATCCAACATTGATCTCATATTGGGGATGGACTGGTTGAAAGCTCATACGGCATCGATCGTTTGTGCCACCAAAACCGTCCACCTCCTACACCCTTCAGATGAACTAGTAAGCTACCATGCTCATCTTGTCCGTAATGCTGAGGCACGACTGTATGCTTTGAATGCATTAAATGCATCGCCTCAGGAAGGGATTGAAAACATACCAGTGGTCCGAGAATTTCAAGATGTCTTTCCAGAAGAACTTCCGGGGATTTCCCCTGCTCGAGCTGTCGAGTTCGTCATTGACTTGGTACCCGGTACCACTCCTATTGCCAAGCGTCCTTATAAAATGCCACCACATGAACTCCTTGAGCTTAAGCAAGAAATTGACAACTCGCTCCGTCTGGGTTTCATCCGTCCGAGTTCCTCTGCTTGGGGAGCACCTTCTCTCTTTGTTAAGAAGAAGGATGGGACAAATCGATTGGTTCAAGACTATCGTCCTATCAACCAGGCCACTATTCAAAACAAATATCCTCTCCCTCGGATAAATGATTTGTATGATCAACTTGCTGGTTCCACCGTTTTCTCTAAGCTCGACTTGAGATTTGGATACCACCAGATCCGTGTTCGCAAGGAGGATATTCCAAAGACCGCCTTTGTTACTCGATATGGATCATACGAGTACACCGTCATGTCCTTCGGCTTAACCAATGCACCGGCGACCTTCTCTCGATTGATGAATTATATATTCATGGACTACCTCGACAAATTTGTCGTGGTATATCTGGATGATATTCTGGTGTTTTCGAAGAACAAAGAAGAGCATGCTGAGCATCTTCGTCTTGTATTGGATAAGCTTCGGGAGCATAAACTCTATGCGAAGTATTCCAAATGTGAGTTCTGGCTAGACGAAGTGACTTACCTATGTCATGTGATTTCCAAAGATGGTATTGCGGTCAACCCCGAATGAATTCAAGCTATTCTTGACTGGACTCCCCCGAAGAATGTCAAGCAAGTCAGAAGTTTTCTCAAACTCGCCAGCTATTGCCGTCGATTCGTCGAGAACTTCTCCAAGATTGCGAAGCCCATAACCAACCTGCTTCACAAAGGTGTTAAGTATGAATGGACTGATAAATGTCAAGAAAGTTTCCAAGCGCTCAAGGACAAACTGACGTCCGCTCTAGTACTTGCTCCTCCAGATACGAAAAGGGATTTCGTCATATACTGTGATGCTTCTCGTCAAGGAATAGGTTGTGTCCTAATGCAGGATCGCAAGGTGATCGCTTATGCTTCACGTCAACTGCGTGCTCATGAAGAGAACTACCCAGTTCATGATCTCGAGCTTGCCGCAGTCATTCATGCATTGAAGGAATGGCGACAATACCTTGTCGGTAATCGCTGTGAAATCTACACCGACCATCAAAGTCTGAAGTACTTGTTCACTCAACCGGAGTTGAACCTGCGTCAACAAAGATGGATGGAGCGTATAGCAGATTTTGACTGTAGTATATCATATACCCCTGGCAAGGCTAACGTAATGGCTGATGCCTTAAGTCGCAAGTCATACTGCAACCACCTCCAGGTTCATCAGGTTCACGATCGTCTGCAAGAGGAATTCCGTAAGCTGAACCTCCACATTGTTCCTCAGGGTTACCTTGTTCCCCCTCCTGAAGAGTATCAAAAGATGAACCTTCGTGTTGTTAATCAGGGATCCCTCAGTAACCTAGTGGTTGAATCAGATCTTGTGAGCTCCATAAAGAATATACAAGACTTTGACGATGATGTCGACAGGATTAAGAGCTATATTGCAAAGGGTAAACCCTCCTTTTTCACTATTGATGAAGGTGGCGCCTTGTATTTCAAGGGTCGCCTATTCGTCCCAAATAAGAAGGAAAATCTCAGGATGGAAGAAGCTCAAGACACACCATTGTCTATTCACCCGGGTAGTACCAAGATGTACCAAGACATCCGGCAAAGGTTCTGGTGGCCCAATATGAAACAAGACATTGCACGCTATGTGGCAGAATGTGATATATGCCGTCGTATCAAAGCAGAACACCAAAAGCCTGCTGGAACTCTGTAGCCTATCTCTATTCCCGAGTGGAAATGGGACCATGTTGAAATGGACTTCGTCACTGGTTTTCCCAGATCTCAGAAAGGTAATGATGCTATTCTTGTCGTCATTGATCGACTGTCCAAAGTTGCACATTTCCTGGCCGTCAAAGAAACGATTAATGCTAGTCAGCTGGCAGATCTTTATATGTGAAGAGTTGTTTCACTTCACGGTATTCCGTTGGTAATCAGTTCGGACCGTGGCAGCTTGTTCACTTCAAAATTCTGGGAAAGTTTTTAGAACGCAATGGGGACTCATCTGTCCTTCAGCACTACATTTCATCCTCAATCCCAGGGACAAGTTGAACGAGTCAACCAAATTCTCGAGGACATGCTTCGAGCTTGTGCCATTTCTTTCAGTAAGAAATGGGAGGAATCTCTCCCGTATGCCGATTTCTCTTACAACAATAGCTATCAAGCTAGTCTGAAGATGGCCCCTTTCGAAGTATTGTATGGGCGAAGGTGTCGAACTCCTCTGAATTGGTCAGAAGCTAGGGAACGATCACTCTTCGGTCCGGATATTATTCAACATGCCGAAGATCAAGTCCGCATTATTCGTGAGAATCTGAAGGCTGCTCAGTCTCGTCAGAAGAGTCAGTATGACCGTCATCATCAAGATATGGTCTATCAACCTGGCGAAAAGGCTTATCTTCGTGTCACACCAATGAGAGGTGCACACCGTTTCGGAATCAAGGGCAAGTTAGCTCCTCGTTATATTGGTCCTTTCACTGTTCTCGAAAGGCGTGGAAGAGTGGCTTATCAAATGGAACTGCCGGCGAACCTTTCTCAGGTTCACGATGTCTTCCATGTTTCTCAGCTCCTTCGCTGCTTCAAGGACCCTATTCGAGCAGTGGATCACGATATGCTTGAGCTACAACAAGACCTCTCTTATAAAGAGCATCCGGTCCGCATTCTCGACCAAGCTGAACGTAAGACTCGTCGCAAGGTCACCAAGTTCCTTAAGGTGCAGTGGTCAAATCATTCTGAAGATGAAGCCACTTGGGAACGCGAGGATCATCTTCGTGATGAATACCCCGGGCTCTTTCCCTCTACCTCTTAATTCTCGGGACGAGAATTCTTGTTAGTAGGGGAGAATTGTGACATCCTCGACTTTTGCTACAGCGATTATTGTAATTAAGCTACAATGATCAACAGCTAATGATGCCACGTCATCGGATTCCCATCTCAGGTCGCGTAGATTCGAGTCTGTCCGGATCAAAAATTTGAAAGCAAGAAAAAAAAAGTACTTTATAAGTTCATTACAAATTTTAAAAAGAATATGTATATGAGAGAGATAATTAAAAGTATTAAAAATAATAATGAGAAAATAAAGTATAATAAAAGAAAGTATTTAAAAAGAAAAATCAGTTAGTGAAAAGAAATTAGAAAGAAAGAAATAATAAAAAGAAAAGGGAAAAGGTAAAACAAAACAAAACAAATCAAACAAAAAAAAGAAAAAAAAAGAGAAAAGAACCCCACTCCACCGGCCTAGCTGGGCCACCCACCGGCCCAACCAGCCAAACCCTAGCCCCCCTGGCAAGCAGCCCCCCCCACGCCAGCTCCCTACCCCCCTTGTGCGCCGCCGCCAGCCACCCCCCTCGTGGGGGGCCCCACCCCACCCACCGACAGGGCCTCCTGCCCCCCACGACCCCTCACCCTCCCGTGACTCCCTCCTCTCCCACGTCGCCACGCCCGCCACTCCCATCTCTCGTCGCCTCCTCCTCCCTCCCAGATCCCTCCGCCTCCTCCCGCCGGCGGCCCCTGCCACCTCTCGCCCCCCCCCCCCCCCGCCGGCGAGCAGCCCTTCACCGCCACCACCCCTCGCGGCCCCCCCTCCCCACGACCTATCCTCCACCGCGCCGCCCCACCTCACGGCCCCTCCCTCCCGCGGCGACCCCCTCCCCTCATCCTCCTCCCTCGGCGACCCCTCATCCTCCCGGCCGGTGAGCCGGCCCCACCTCGGCCCTCCATCCCGCCGGCCGCCCCCGGGAGGCCCGTCGGCCGAGCCCCTCCTCCCGCCGGTCACCATCGGCGGCTCCATCTCCGGGGGCCCCTCCTCACCGGGGCCCCTCTCGGCGAACCACCGGCCGGCTCCTCCTCGCCGGCACGTCACCACCATCATCACCGTCCTCTTCACCACCGGAACCACGCCGTCTCCACCGTCATCTTCGTGCGAACTCCGGCTTCACCGGGCCGTCTCGTCACCGTCGGTGAGCCCCTCCTCGGGCTCCTCCCACCATGTCGATCTCCTCGCCGTGCCGGTTCCGTTCCGGCAAACGGGGCCTCGATCCGTCGACGGTAGACTCCGGTAGGAAGGATTGAAGTTTAGGTTCTCATAGGTGGAGTTGGAGCAAAGTGAGTTCTATGTCTCTCTGTTAACATAGAGATGAGTGTTGAGAGTTTTGAGAAAAATGAATAAAAACAAATGTTGTATTAAATGCGTATGTATGTATGTATGTATGAGATGTGATGTATGTATTTGCGTATATGGATATTTAAAGAAATACGGTATTTGCACGGTTAGGTATCTAATAATAAAGAGATGAGAAAGTAGCCTTAGGCCACTTACCGGTGGGGCCAATGCACCCGCTGTCTATGACAGGGAGGCCCCACGCGGTAGTTAGTATAAATAATAAAAAAATGTTTTATTAAATAAATAAATAGATATATTAGTTAAAATAATTAATTAACATAATTAGAGTATGACACGTGGGTCCCTCGTTGAATTAATCTGATTAAATAAATAATTAATCTTAATAAAAACTTGTGCCTATGACGTTCGGGACCCGCTGGTCAGTTGACCGGTCAAATGTTGATGTCAGCCTGACATCGCGATGATGTCATAATGGAATTTTATTAAATCTTTTAAATCTGTTTTTAATTCTTAAATAATTAATAAAAGTTTGTAAATTAATATTAAATAATCCGTAAGTCAGATCAAATTATTTTCAACATGAAAGTTGATCAGCAGAGCGAGACGAACCCGGATACACGGCCCGTTCGCCTGTCACGCGTCCCTAGCATAGCAAACATGGAACTTTTCCATCGTTTCCAGTATGCCGGTAGTAGCCCGAGACCCGGAAAATATCGTCAGATATTCTTCCGACCCGTCTATGACGGATGTTGCTGCGTTAGCTCATGTCTAGCCTGCATCTTTCCATGTCATGCTTTGTGTTGCATCGGTGCTATTATTTATTGTTTCTTCCCCCTCTTCTTACCGTTAGACCCCGAGACTGACGCTGCTGCCGGGTACTTCTACGACCCTGCCGATCAGTCCTTTGCCGCAGAGCAGCAAGGCAAGCAAATTCCCCTTGATCATTCCTATATCGCCTATGTCTTTCTTCCTACTGCTTGCATTAGTATTTTGCTACTGTTGTAGTTAGCTCCTATATCTGATGCATAGCCTATTTTTGATGAACTTCTACTTTCAGTCCTGTACTTTTAATATGCTTAGTATAGGTGGAGCAGTCATCCCCTCTGACCCCGTAGCTCAGTTGCCCCGCTTGTTTTCAAATCTCGATCTTTGATCGACGAGCCAGACCCGACACAGCACATTCACCCCCCTTCGTTGTACGACGCTACAGGGATACTATCGGGTACCGAGGGTGACACCTTGTTAAGTACTCCTGATGATATCTCTGTAGTATAGCTAGTCGGTCGTGGTTATCGAGGGTGATTCCTCTTTCACCATTCCCGATGACGTCTCTGTCGTGCCACCCCGCGAGTGTGGGACCCCCGAGGGTGATTCCTCTAAGCCCACCTTGACGGGTACATCGTTCGGAATCCAACGAGGGTGATACCTCGGATTCCCCAGATGTTACGACCACACAGTTACTCGACCATGTTACTGGGATCATTGGTGATTAGTTGTAAGCCGGGTGGATTCCCGCGAGACTGTGTTCCTGGCCTAATTAAAATGCTAATGGATCTGGGTTTTTGATCTGGGTTGGTCGGAGACCTTTTCGCACTAACCGGCTACGCGGGAAGAATTATGGGTACTCGGCGTCACGGTATCAGCCGAAGCTTTTCAGATGCCAGCAGTGTAGCGGCGCGCGCCCGAGTGGTCCCGAGATGCATCGCGCTTGTGATTAAGGGATGCTAGGACTGATGTCGGCCGCCCACGCCACATGCAGGAGCGTGAAGGGGAACTGGGCCCATGAACCCTTTGTGCTTAGGATTTAGACCGGCGGGCTGGCCTCTCTGATTAGTCTTAGGTGGGGCTGCGACGTGTCGATATTCCGAGGCCGGGCAGGACCCAGAAAATTATGTCCGGCCAGAGTGTTATCGAGCGTGACGGGACATGTGGTGCACCTCTGCAGGGATGAAAATTAACTATTCGGATAGCCGTGTCCACGGTTACAGGACGACTTGGAGTTGTGCCCCGATCTTATACAACTACAATTGTTACTTAACTGGAATTAGTTTGCCTCGGGATTGCTTCCTCGCAGGGAGTCGAGGGAGGATCTTTAGGCGTGACCTCACTTTAATTTTGCTGCAACAATATGACTATTATTGTGTTACCCCCCGTTCTACTCTCGTCTATTGCTGCAAGACCCTGAAGATGCTAGTCTTCGATAGGACCAGGCCTTCCCTCTCTATTCTCGCATTGCTGCAGTCAGTCCACATATAACCCCCTTCTTTGATACTGATGCATAATTAGAATAGTTCTGATGTAAGACTTGCGAGTACTTTGGATGAGTACTCACCGCTTCTTTGCTTCCCCCCTTGTTCCCTTGATCCGTTTGCTGCGACCAGATGATGAAGCCCAGGAGATGGAGGTCCCCGCCACCGACGACTGCTACCCCGACGGTGCCTACTACTACGTGGAGGCCGCGGATGATCAGGAGTAGTTAGGGGGTTCCCAGGCAGGAGGCCTCGCCTCGTTCGATCGTTGTATCTTTTGTGCTAGCCTTCTCTAAGGCACCCCATGTTTTATGTCTGTACTCAGATATTTGTTGCTTCCGCTGACTCGTGTGTTTATCGAGCTTTCGTATTCTAGCCCTCGAGGCCCCTGGCTTGTAATATGAAGCTGATGTTATTTTATTTGTGTCTAGAGTTGTGTTGTGATATCTTCCCGTGAGTCCTTGGGTTTGATCATACGCACTTGCGTGTATGGTTAGCGTACGATTAAGCCGAGGGCGTCAGAGAGAGCAAATGTTTCTGTGTTTGCACAGAATCAAGTCAACTATCATCCACACTATCCCAAAGGCTTTACTTGGCACTTTATTGAAATAAAAGGAATCAAACACGATTACTACTATAGCTTAATCATGTGAACACCAAAAAGCATAAAGTAAAAGTGTTGGGTTGTCTCCCAACAAGCGCTTTTCTTTAAAGCCTTTTATCTAGGCATGAGGATTTCAATGACGCTCACATAGAAATAATAATTGTAACATGCAAAAGAGCATCATGAATCTCATGACAAGCTGTAAGTGCATCTAGTGTCCCTTAGTGATTTTGGTGGTTTGAAGACTTATAGGTTAAGTATCTAATGTGTTCACGAGTGTACACAGGATCTATAAGTCGCTGAGGAGTTTGAAATATTCGATGACTATCGACCCCTAAAAATGTATATCTCCGGTTGAAGAAAATGGTTTGAAGGTGAAGATTTGAATCGCGAAGAATTTGAGATGAAATTGATATTCCTCATGAAGATATCGAAATTGAGGAATTCGATGTGTCCTAAAGAAAATCAATCTGAAGACATTGAAGCATGAAGATTTACGCTTTTTGTTTTGTTTTCTTCACACTTGAGTAATAGGAACACCGTACTGTTAAAGGGGGTCAAGGTAACACATTGGTATGAATTTCCTCATGATGCTCAACCCAAGCCTAATCCTACCAAAAGCCTCAAGTGAGGAATATGAGTGACATCAGGACTCTCACAGTTGAGGGTCCCGACCGTTTTGATAGTCACGCCGCATCATTGGTCTTATCCACACCAACGGTCATATTATTTAAGGGCATTAATGTCAAATCATGTCGGGATGCTCCCAGGCTATAAATAGCCACCCCCCACAACCATTAGCTGGTTGGCTGCTCCTTTAGAAACTGACACTTGTGATAAGAGCAACCCAAATTCCTCAGAGTCTTTGAGAGTAATTCATCAGTGAGGAAATACCCCAAACACCAAACCACAAACCAAGAACCAAGTGATTGAGCATGACTTAAGAAGTTGTTCCTGTGTGGGACTGAATCCTTTTACCTTTGAGGACTGTGCATCCTCCAGACGGTTAGGCGTCATGGTCTAGAGCAATCCAGCAGTCAATTGTGGTTCGCCGGATGACCAAGTTTGTGAGGGTTTGGAAGTCTGCCCTGAAGACTTACCACGAGTGTTGGGCGAGGACTGTGTGTTCTTAGACCAAGGAGAATACGGTAGGGACTGTGTGTCCCGGGACTCTGTGTCTTTTGGTTTCATTACCAAGGAGCTCCAAACCAGATGTACAACTGTCACAGCAGTTGGAACTGGGTCATCAACTACTGTCTTCGCTGTGAAACGGGTTCTAATTCCTCAACTCTTTATATTCCTCAGATTATGTGTTGATGATTTTCACTTTCACTGTTTCAAGAATTTGCTGAAGACTTTCTCTAAAATTCCTCAACCCCAAATTCTTCACGCAAGTTAATCCTCATCTGTTTTCTGCGTGTCTGCTTACTGTGCAATCAGTTTTCACATTCTTCATCCTGAAAAACTACTGTAGTGAAACTTTGCACTCCTGATCCTTTACTCTTTCCGCTGTAAGTTAGTCATGAGTGAGGAATTTCCTCAAAAGGAATTTCCTCAGTGATGAAATTCTAAAAGTTTCCTATTGACCCCCCTCTAGTCGATATAACACACTTTCAATTGGTATCAGAGCAAGGTACTCCCTTGTTCTGCGTGATTTTGGTTTAACCACCTGGAGTTTTAGTTATGTCAACTGCAGGCATGATTAAGGTTACTGCAGCATGTCCTACTTTCGAAGGAAAGAACTTTCCCTTTTGGAAGACCAAGATGCAGATGCATCCACAAGCTATTGACAATGATCTCTGGTATATTGTGGAACATGGCGTCGCCATCATCTCTCCTAGTATCTCTGCTGTTGATGTGAAGAAATTCTAGCAACTTGATTCTCAAGCGAAGAATATCATCTCTGGCCATCTGAGCCCAGGCCAGTTTGGCAGAGTGAGTGCTTTGGGCTCAGTGACACTTATCTAGGAAAGATTGTCCAAAGTAAATGAAGGAGTATCAACCCAGCGTGATGTTCTTCACAATCTCTTCAATCGCTTCAAGAGGTTCGACAATGAAAGCTGCCAAGATACCTTTGATCGCCTCACTGACATATCAAATGAACTGCAAGCACTGGGAGCTCGAGACATTACTGATCACGAAGTTGTGGAGAAGCTACTTAGTTCTTTGGATTCTTCATTTGATACTTTAGTTCTGATGATTCAAGAAAGACCAGACTACAAGATGCTTATTCCAGCTGATATACTCGAAAGACTCAGTACTCATGAATTCCATCAAGAAGAAATGAGAGATCTATATGGATCAAGCTATTCTAGACCACGTGCACTGAAGGCTAGAGCAATTTCCTCATCTGAAGAAGAAGAGTTGGATGATAGCATTTGTGATCCTGAAGAATTTGGACAAGAGCTTGCAATGCTCGTGAGGAAATTCCAGAGGTTTACACGACGTGGCCAGTTCGGTAAATCTTCAAGAAGAGATATGAGGAAATCAGAATCTTCATCTGAGGACTACAAGAAAAGAACCTGCCACAAATGCAAGAAATCAAATCACTACATTGCTGACTGTCCCCGTTGGGGAAAGGAATCAAAGAAGAAGAAATACAAGGATGACAGTTCTGATGACTCGAAGAAGAAGAAGAAATCTTCAAAATCCTCATCTTCAAAGTCCTCATCGCACAAGAAGACCAGTTTCAGAAAGGCTCAGGCACTTATTGGCAAGGAAATGGATTCTGAGGCAGAATCAGAGGAATGTGATGAAGAGGAGGGTTCTGATGAAGACTCAGAATCCGGACAGTCTAGTCTTGCAATTGCAACCACTTTCGTCAGCAAGTCAATCTTCAGCCTTGAAGAAGATGATAACACCATTCACACTAGGAGTTCGCTCCAACCTATTGCTTCATGGCAAAAGGTTCAAAGGTACCGGATGATTCTTCCTCCTATGATTCAAGTGGCTGTGAACCTAATGATTATAAGAAGCCCAGTTACAGTAAACTTGCTATCATTGCCACTAAACAACAAACTGCCTTGGAAAAGCTTCAGAAACTGCTAGATAGAAGCGATGATCTGTTAAATGATGAAATGAATCTTACCCAAATCCTCACTGAAGATGTGAAAAGTCTTCAGTCTAGATTTGATAATCTTCAAAATCGTCATGATACACTCCTCGCTGATCATGAGAAACTTTCCTATGAATTTCTTCAAAGGAAGCTTGATCTAGAGAAGCTGAGGATTTCTCAGGATGATCTTCGTATGGAAAATGATTCATTACTAGCTCAACAGATCAGCGCTGCTCAAGCTGAATTCATTCCTCCATGTATTAAATGCATTGAACGTGAAACTGCTAATTCTTCACCAGAATCATCAAACGCTTCTATTGCTACAAATTCCTCAACTGCTCCTGTAGTGTCAAATTCCTCACTTGAGGAAAACACAAATGTCACTGATGAAAATGCAGGGCTGAAGGAATTGTATGTCACCGGCATATACAAAAGTCTCAAAGGACATCAAACCCTTTGTGATGTGCCCAAAAAGCAGATCTTGAACAGGAACCCAAGGAACGAAGGAATTGACTTTGACAGGAAATTGAATGCTGATGGATTTTGTTGGAAACCTGAGCAGTATCCCAAAACCTCATGGGTTGCTGCTACTGGGCCTCCTTTTGATCCATCTAATCTAACTGGCTTTTCATGTGAATTATCCTATTCCTCAGATGAGTCATTTTACTCCAACTACAAACTGTTCAAAAATCAAGCTGGTGAAGTATTTGCTCGATATGTTGGAACTAACTTCAGGAATGGCCCTCCCCAGAGGAAAATCTGGTTTCCCAAAAGTTGTCTTGAAAATCTTCAGGTGAATATCCTCATGAAACCACCAATGAGGAATCTGAAATCCAGATCAAATTCCTTAGGATGACCAAACTCTTCAAGAGGATCAAAATCCTCAACTGATCAAAACTATGCTTGTACCCGTGCTAATGCTTCTAACATGCAGGGAAACTACAAGGAATGTGAATATGAGCATTACTCTTCAAATCATTTTGTTCATAAATCCTCAAACCAGTTCTTTGCATATTCAAATGAGTACTTTAACCTCTCTACTGCTAAGAGAAGTGCATTAGCTTCAATGCCCCCTTTCTCATAAGGTGCTCGCACGATGATGAATGCTTTACCACCCCTTCAGATGTGGGTGGTGAAGAAATTGAACTAATCACTTCTGCACGTCAGGTCTCCAGATGAAAATCATCATCTGAAGAAGTTGCTGGAGACGTGAGGAAATACTTGATAGGACGCAAGCTATTTGAATACTACTTGCTTATGCTAATCATCACAACATCATATTATATCAAATGGATGTGAAAAGTGCATTCCTCAGTGGTAAGCTTGAGGAAGAAGTATATGTTGCTCAGCCCACAGGTTTTGAGGATCCAAAGAATCCACACAAAGTCTTCAGACTCAAAAAGGCACTCTATGGTCTCAAGCAAGCCCCACGGGCATGGTATGATACATTGAAGGAATTCCTCATGAAGAAAGGCTTCAAACCTGGTTCACTCGATCCAACTCTTTTCACTAAATCCTATGATAATGAGATATTTGTGTGCCAGATATATGTCGATGACATTATATTTGGCTGTACTGACAAACGATACAGTGATGAATTTTCTTACATGATGAGTGAAGAATATTAGATGTCTATGATGGGGGAGCTGAAATTCTTCTTAGGTCTTCAAATTCGTCAACAACGCAATGGAATCTTCATATCACACGAGAAATACCTCAAGGATGTTCTGAGGAAATTCGACATGCATGAATGCAAAGGTGCCAAGACTGCAATGCCTACCAACGGCCACCTCGGCACTGACGAAAATGGTAAAGAATTCGATCAACAGGTATATCGTTCTATGATTGGCTTTTTATTGTATTTATGTGCATCTAGGCCACATATAATGCTTAGTCTTCGTATGTCTGCATGTTTTCAAGCAAAACCGAAGGAATCACACCATAAGGCTGTGAAACATATTCTTCGATACTTAGCTCACACACCAACACTAGGATTATGGTACCCCAAGGGCTCAAATATTCATGTGGTAGGGTATTCTGATTCTGACTATGTTAGTGACCGTGTGGATCGCAAGTCAACCTCTGGCACATGTCATTTCCTCGGAAGATCACTAGTTTGCTGGTCCTCAAAGAAGCAGAACTGCATATCACTCTCCACTATTGAAGCTGAGTACATTGCTGCTGGTTCATGCTGCGCTCAATTGTTGTGGATGAAGCAAACCCTCAAGGACTACGACATCAGCATGAAGAATCTGCCTCTCTACTACGATAATGAGAGTGCAATCAAGATTGCATACAACCCAGTACAACACTCGAAGACCAAGCACATCCAGATTCGTCATCATTTTCTTCGGGACCATGTCCTCAAGGGCAATATCCTCATCGACCATGTGAATTGGCAGATATCTTCACTAAGCCCTTGGATGAGAAAAGGTTTTGCAAGTTGTGGTGTGAGCTAAATATCTTAGAATCTTCAAATGTTTTGTAAAAACATGCACACATCCTAACACATATGCAAAATTGATGACTTAGATGTGCAACATATGATGAATCAATTTTCTTCAACTAATGAAGAATATCACTCTGAGTGTGAAGAAATCAACGAAGAAATTGATTCTCAGGGCCCTACGACAATTGTACGCGGCGTTTGTAATCAACATTCTTATATGGTGGGTTACGCCACCGCCCAACGTGAAATTCCTCAAGCTGAATTTCTTCAAAGTTTCAATTCTTCAAAATTTGATTTTCTTCAAAACAGTTGTTCTTCAAAATCGGTTTTCGTCAAAACTGAAATTCACATAGTGATGATTTTTCATCAAATCCTCGAGTTATTCAAATCTTCAAAAACACTTCATGATTTTCGTTTACCTAGATAGACTGTGATTTCAAATCCTCAACAACATTCACTTATAGCTATTTCTTCAATTTGATATTTCATCTAAGTGAATGTGATCGGACCCTACTTTCCCTCTATGCTATTCTCATCCAGTCTATTCAATTCTTCATATGCATTCTACTTGAAACTTTGTTCAAAATCCTCATCGCGTCCTTGTCAGCTGATGATTTTGTAACAAAATCCTCAAAACTTCAATTTTTTTTAATTCATAGTAACTGAACCCCACTTTCCTCGTTTAGATAACCACGATCTCCACCGCTTCTCTCGTGAGCTACACGTGTCTTGCGGAGACGTAGAGACAGAGGCTATTTGGTCCGATTTCCTCGCGCCAACACTTATCGCCTGGCTATAAATATGTCCCCATCTCCCTCTGTAAAATCTTCTTCGTTCCATCGCCCTCCTGCTACAGCAAAGCTCCGAATCCTAGCGCCACCGCTGGAAGTGACGACACCGGCGAAGAAGAGCTTCACTGCCTCAACTTTTCGGTCGCGGAAACCACGCCGGAGTCGGACCATCCTCGTTCGCCGTCGCCGTAGACGTCCGCTGCTGCCGTGTTAGGGCACATTGGAAAGACACCGAAAGAGCTTCTCCTGCTACTCTTCTCTGTTCTTCGTGCGCGCCATCTAGGGTAAATAAAAACCCTATTTTTACAGCAAGTTTGATCAACTATTTTACGTGTGAGATGTGAAATCTGTTTTTCCTCAAGAATCCATCCGTTACTTTTCCTCAAACACTCCCTATCACCAAACTATTGATGAACTTCACTAAGCATCAAACATTTTCACGAGATTCCTCAGTTGTGCGAATTTTCGGATCTGTACAACTCTGGAACCCAAGAACAGTATGCTTAGGCAAATTTCTCAACCACTGGTCAAATTCCTCAACTGTTAATTTTTTTAATTTTCTTCAAATCTGAGAACGCATATGACCTCTCCAAATTCCTCGCAACTATACTCTATTCACAGGTACACACATGTCAGCTGATGAATCTCTCGGTTCTCATCAAATTAACTCATTTGCGGAGTTTCTAGAAGAAAATCTTAAAGTCTCATCAGAATCCTCAAGAGTTCAATCTCATCAGCAAAATCCTCAGCTGAAGAAAATGGAGGATGAAAGGTAGCAAAAGGGACGCAAGAAACTTGAGCAAAACGCTTCTGCAGATATCCCTGAGGATATATACCTGGATTACTGCACTCCTGATGAAAATGAAACTATGCCCAAGAGAAAAATCAGGCTTCAGAAGATAGAACGCCGATGGGCTAAGGAGTGGAAGGAGTACAGATTCGTCACTCCCAAATATGCGAAGAAATTCGCTCTGAAGCCTCCTAGCAAACGGGCTCCTCTTGAGGACTTTCAAGCAGCCGATCCCTCAAGCCTCAAAACACTTGATGATTATCCTGATGAAAAGGCAAAACACTTGGCAAAGCTCAAGAAGCAGGCAGAGGCTGTTGTGAGGGAATTCAACAATCATCTGTTGCTGCTTCAACTGCCGCTACTTCCTCTGCTGCTGAGACTTTTGGTACGGCAATTCCTCAACAAAAATCTGTGCCACCAAAACCAAAGGCTTCAAAGCCTCAAGAGAAAACAGCTCCAGGATCAGCACCAAAACCATCAGCATCAAAATCCTCAGCACCACCACAAGCTTCAAAACTTGAACAGAAGCGGGTAGTAAAGCCACTACCCGCTGCCTCCAGCTCGTCACTCCCATCTTCGACAAGCTCGGACAAAAAGTTTTCACCAACTCCTTTGAAGACTAAGGTGACTGTTGGGAGAGGAACAAGACCCAGCCCAAGCAAAATCATCACGGTCCCTTCTGCATCAGAAGGTAGTGATGAATTTGATGATGACACTCTGCAAGCAATGATCAGAAACATGAAAGAGAGGGTAGTTCAAGCTTTTGTGAGCTCCATTCCACTGGCCATGGACCGAAAACTCCTCCTCGACTACATCAGTATCTGGTCTGAGGACCCCAACACTCCACATGATGATTTGAAACTTCCCCCATGCATCAGCCACATGCTGGCCACATTCATCAACGAGGCCAAGTGGAAGGAGCAGCAAGCCAAACAGGCCAAGGTTGCTAAGCTCAAGAAGGAGAAATTCCTCAGGCAGAATCTCCTCAACCTGATGCCTGATGACCTTGTGTCAACACAGGCAGTGTTGAAGACATTGATAGATAAGTACTCCAAGCTTTCTGACCGTCAAAGTCTCAAAAGCAGTTTCATCAAACTTGCTACTCACGCTATTAACAACTACAACAAGAAAGCTGCCCCTCCAGTACCAACTCCTCAACCTCTGATTGAAGAACCAGCTGATGAAACTGCTCATGCTGATGAAGTCCCTCAAGGAAGCCGTGTGGATGAACCTGCAATTGAGGAAATCACCATGAAAAATCCAGCTCATGAATCTGCTACAGCTGGTGAGACTGGCCCTGCTCCAGCTGCTGCTTCAAAGCCAACAGATGACTCTGCTCCAGCTGCTGCTTCAAAGCCAGCTGATGACTTTGCTCCAGCTGGTTCCTCAAAGGGAGCTGATGAAAATGTCTCTGCTGAGAAAACACCTTCACCAAAAGCTTCAAAGGTGAAGAAAATGACTCTGTCTGCATCAGACGTGAAAAAGATAAGGGCTGCTGAAAAGGAAGCCAAGAAGAGAAATGCTTCATCAGCAGAAGAACACACAGAGGCCAAGCGCCTAAAAGCACTTGAAGAAAATGCTGCACTTGATCCTGTGCCTCTTAACAGCGTTCCATCTTATGAAATGGTCATATTCGCAAGCGAAGACTAGGAGGAAGGGCCAGCTGAGGAAATGAAGGATGTTGAATCTGAGGAACATACTGACGAGGAAATTCGCATTGACGACAGTCCTCAGCCTTCCATTCCTCATGAAGAAACTGCACAAGGATCAGCTGCACCAACTGATGAATCTGGCTCCGTTACCAAGCAAGATGAGGAAGAACAAAGTGAAAATCCTCAAGCTGATGAAAGACATAGTGCTGAGAAAAATCCTCAACCTAAGGATCAGGCTGACCCAACTCCTCCTCCTGAGCAAGATCCTCAAACTAAGGCTCAAGATGAACCCATTCCTCCTCCGGAGCAAAACCCTCAACAGGATGCTCCAGTTGACGACATTCCTCAGCCTGAAGCTCAACCAGACCCCATTCCTCAGCCTGAAGAGCAACCAGAGCATGTTCCTTAGCCTGAAGCTCCACCTGATGAAATTCCTCACCCTGAGGACCATGCTGAGGAAAATGCACCATACCCTGAAAATGCCTTCGTCGTCCTCAACCCAGAGTCTGCAATAGTTGTCTCTCCTCGGGTCCAACAGCAAAACCTTCAGCCCATGCAACGTCAGCCGTTCTCTAAGTGGCCAAAGTTTCAAAAGGAGCCCTTCTTTGAAGAACACATGTTCTTCATCGGAGAAAATCCCTATGACAAGCCTCGCATCAGGCATCTGAAGTTTTGGACGAGGACACAGCTCAATTACTATGCCTCTGTGCTGTGTGGAAGAAACAAGATTTCCGAGCACATGCATATTCCTCATGTTCAGCTTGAAGAAATACCATACCTGGCTCCAGTCCTCAACGTCCTTCATGAAGCTGGACTCCTCCCAATGTGCTCAGATATCTGTGGTTGGAATAGTGAGTTCATTCTTCAATTTTATGCAACTCTTCACATATCAGGAGATCCCACAGACATCAACACATGGGTGTTTGACTGGATGACGCAAACAACACACTACAAGGCTCCTGCCATTGAGCTACTACGTGAACTACCAGTGTCAATTCCCACAGAGCAGGCCGTGAAGCTTTATGATGAGAGTGAGCTGCCTAACAAGATGATGGAAGTCCTCATGAAGCCTTTGGCGAAGGGTAAACCACCAAGAAAGACTTTCCTCATCCATGAGCTCAAATATGAACCAAGGACTGTTTACAGAATCCTCTGCAGCATTCTTGCACCGAGCAAGGGCCATGATGATGAAGAAGATGTCGTAGGCATCATGAAGAATATCCTCTTCAACATCATCCATGGTATTCCCATCAACATTCATGATTTCTTCTTGAGGAGTTTGGCCGACAATGCAATGTGTCCTTTTGACCACAAGATATATACTCCATGGATCATGAGATTCATCAGAACAAGGACAGACATCAACTATCACACTGATTTCAACAACCATGTTGGTTATATGCCTCCTATCAGGGTCAACAAGAAGACTTTCGAGCCTGTTGAAGGAGAAGGCAAGTCTGTCATTGATGAAGGCCGTAGGCCCCTTGATGGACAGTTCAGAGAGCCCGAAGCTTATTCCTCATGGGATGACACTGAGACTCATCCTCCAAGTCTTGTTACTCCTCGGGTGTTGAATACCAGAGAGCTTCTTCTCAGTCTTCACCAGAAGGTGGATCGGAATCACAAGTAGGTCAAACGCCAATTTGGCGCCATTGTGAAAACCCTCAATGAAACGCAGAATGCTGTGAAGCTTAACCATCATTATCTTCATGTGGTTTTTTATCGCACATGGGCCACACTTGTTATCTGAAGACTCCGAAAGAAATTGAAGAATTGGAGTTTGTGCCAGACTTTGACTGGTCGTGGCCACCAAAGAAGAAATTCAGGCCAATTCCAGTTCCAGACCTTGAGGACAGTTCTTTTTCTTCATTCCGTACTGTTGAATCTGATGAAGAACAACAAGACACTGCCACCGGTCCAAGGAAGATGACTGCTCCCAAGAATCCTCACGTGTCTTCCTAAACTACCAAGGAGTGAAAGTCTTCACGGGCGTTAGTCCTCAATTTGTCCCTTTTTGTCACTTGATGACAAAGGGGGAGAAACTTGAGAGCTAGTCTTCACGCGGGATATTTTGGGGCTTACGAACTATATTCAAGTTACAAACTCTTGGCTCTTTTGAAGTGTTTATGTAATGAGTTGTAACTTAAGCCCGATGGTACTCTCACGCTTTTGAACATTTTTATTCGCATGCTTATTCCTCAAAATTTTAATGCACGCATGCTGGAATTCGTCAGATACCATTTGTTATCATGCATCTTCAATTTCTTCATACTATATGTCGTATGTATGCATGATTTACAAGACTCAGGGGGAGATCTCCATGATATAGATCATCAATGTGCATTCACTGTGAAAAGCAAAATCCTCAAGATATGCACATCTTCAGGGGGAGTCTCTCTGAATCTTGATTTCAAATTCCTCAAATGAGTATTTACACTTCATATTTTTATCCCTATTGAAGACTTAACCTAATTGTCATCAACCACCAAAAAGAGGGAGATTGTAAGTGCATCTAGTGCCCCTTAGTGATTTTGGTGGTTTGAAGACTTATAGGTTAAGTATCTAATGTGTTGATGAGTGTACACAGGATCTATAAGTCGCTGAGGAGTTTGAAATATTCGATGAATATCGACCCCTAAAAATGTATATCTTCGGTTGAAGAAAATGGTCTGGAGCTGAAGATTTGAATCGCAAAGAATTTGTGATGAAATTGATATTCCTCATGAAGATGTTGAAATTGAGGAATTCGGTGTGTCCTGAAGAAAATCATTCTAAAGACTTTGAAGCATGAAGATTTACTCTTTATGTTTTGTTTTCTTCTCACTTGAGTAATAGGAACACCGTACTGTTAAAGGGGGTCGAGGTAACACATTGGAATGAATTTCGTCATGATGCTCACCCCATGCCTAATCCTACCAAAATCCTTAGTGATGAAATTATAAAAATCTTCTATTCACCCCCCTCTAGTCGATATAACGCCCTTTCACAAGGACATTTAAATCTAACCCACTTCCTATGCATCGGGATTTTGTGAACAAAAAATTCGTGGGACAAAGAATCAACTAGCATAGGAAGGCAAAACAAGCATAACTTCAAAACTTTGAACACATAGAGAGGAAACTTGTTATTATTGCACTTCCTACAAGAATATGTTCCTCCCTCATAATAATATTCAGTAGCATTATTAAGGAATTTCTCAATATAACCAGAACATCAAGCATTATTTTCATGACCTACAAGCATAGATATTTTACTACTCACCACATAAGCAAATTTATCCTCATCAATAGTAGTGGGAGCAAACTCAACAAAGTAACTATCATGTGAAGCACAATACAATTGAAAATTAATATCACGATGACAAGTTTCATGGTTATCATTATTCTTTATAGCATACATGTCATCATAATAATCACCATAAATAGGAGGCATGCTATCATCATAATAGTTTTGCTCATCAAAACTTGGGGGACACAAAATATCATCTTCATCAAACATAGCAGACCTGAGCTTGTGGCTTTGCGTATCAATAGCATCATGAATATTCAAGGAATTCATACTATGACATTGCAATCATTGTCTATTGGAAATATGCCCTAGAGGCAATAATAAATTAGTTATTATTATATTTCCTTGTTCATAATAATCATTTATTATCCATGCTAGAATTTTATTGATTGGAAACTCAAATACATGGGTGGATACATAGACAACACACTATCCCTAGTGAGCCTCTAGTTGACTAGTTTGTTGATCAAAGATGGTCAAGGTTTCCTGGCCATAGGCAAGTGTTGTCACTTGATATTGGGATCACATCATTAGGAGAATCATGTGATGGACAAGACCCAAACTATGAATGTAGCATATTGATCGTGTCGTTTTATTGCTATTGTTTTCTGCATGCCAAGTATTTATTCCTATGACCATGAGATCATATAAGTCAGTGGCACCGGAGGAATACCTTGTGTGCATCAAATGTCGCAACGTAGCAGGTATCTCCGAAGGTGTCCGTTGAGTTAGTATGGATCAAGACTGGGATTTGTCACTCCGAGTGACGGAGAGGTATCTCGGGGCCCACTCGGTAATACAACATCACACACAAGCCTTGCAAGAACTGTGACTAAGTGTAAGTCACGGGATCTTGTATTACGAAACGAGTAAAGAGACTTGCCGGTAACGAGATTGAAATAGGTATGCGGATACCGACGATCAAATCTCGGGCAAGTAACATACCGAAGGACAAAGGGAATGACATACGAGATTATAAGAATCCTTGACACTGAGGTTCAACCGATAAGATCTTCGTAGAATATGTAGGATCCCATATGGTCATCCAGGTCCCGCTATTGGATATTGACCGAGGAGTACCTCGGGGCATGTCTACATAGTTCTCGAACGCACAGGGTCTGCACACTTAAGGTTTGACGATGTTTTAGTATAGTTGAGTTATATGCGTGGTTATCGAATGTTGTTCGTAGTCCCGGATGGGATCACGGACATCACGAGGGTTGCCGGAATGGTCCGGAGACGAAGATTGATACATAGGATGACTTCATTTGGTTACCGAAAAGTTTTTGTGCATTATCGGGAATGTACCGGGTGTGACGAATGGGTTCTGGAAGTTCACCAGGAGGGGGGCAACCCTCCCGGGGGAAGCCCAAAGGACATATGGGTGGCGCAACAGCCCTTAGTGGGCTGGTGGGACAGCCCAATAAGGCCTATGCGCCATAAGAGAAAAACCAAAGAAAGAAAAAAAAGAAAAGGTGGTAAGGAAGAGAAGGACTCCACTTTCCAATCCTAGTTGGACTAGGATTGGAGTAGGACTCCTCCTCTCCCTCTTGGCCAGTGCACCTTGAGGACTTGGTCCTCAAGGCAAGTCTCCTCCCCCTCCCTCCTATATATAGTGGTGATTTAGGCCTGATTTGAGACAACATTTGCCACGTGTAACTCAGATCTAGACACCATAGTTCTTCCTCTAGATCGTATTTCCGCGGAGCCCTGTAGGAAGAGATCCTCACCACCACCGGTGCGCCGTCATGCTACCGGAGAACTCATCTACTTCTCCGTATTGCTTGCTGGATCAAGAAGGCCGAGATCACCGTTGAGTTGTACGTGTGCTGAACGCGGAGGCGCCGTCCGTTCGGCACTAGATCAGAACGGATCGTGAGACGGATTGCAAGATGGTTTGTCCAACGGATCAAGAGACGGTTCGTGGGACGGATCGCGGGACGGTTCCTGGGACGGATCGCGGGACGGTTCCTGGGACGGTTCATGGGGATGCTCAAGGGACGTGAAGACGTTCCACTACATCAACCGCGTTTCTTAACACTTCCTGCTGTGCAATCTACAAGGGTACGTAGATCCAAATCTCCTCTCGTAGATGGACATCACCATGATAGGTGTTCGTGTGTGTAGGAAATTTTTTGTTTCCCATGCAACATTCCCCAACAGTGGCATCATGAGCTAGTTTCATGCGTAGATGTAATCTCGAGTAGAACACAAAGGGTTTTGTGGACAGTGATGTTCGAAATACTACCCTCCTTAGTCTTTTCTTGATTCGGTGGTATTGTTGGACTGAAGCGGCACGGACGGACATTATTCGTACACTTACGAAAGACTGGTTTCATCGCTTGACATGCAACCTCGTTGCATAAAGATGACTGGCGGGTGTCGGTTTCTTCAACTTTAGTTGAATTGGTTTTGACCGAGGCGGTCCTTGGAGAGGTTAAATAGCAATTTGCGCATCTCCGTTGTGATTTTTGCGTAAGTAGGATGCGATCTACTAGATACCCATAGCAGCCACGTAGAACATGCAACAACAATTAGAGGACGTCTAACTTGTTTTTGCACGGTATGCTTGTGATACGATATGGCCAATGACGTGATGTGATATATTGGATGTACGAGATGCTCATGTTGTAATAGTTAATATCGACTTGCACGCCGATGGTACGGCAACCGGTAGGAGCCATAGGGTTCTCTTTGAACTAATGTTTGTGTTTGCAGATGCGTTTACTATATTGCTAGGACGTAGCATTAGTAGTAATAGCATAAGTAGCACGACAACCTCGATGGCGACACGTTGATGGAGATCATGATGATGGAGATCATCGTGTGGTGCCGGTGACAAGAAGATCGTGCCGGTGCTTTGGTGATGGAGAACAAGAAGCACATGATGATGGCCATATCATGTCACTTATGAATTGCATGCGATGATAATCCTTTTCTGCACCTTATTTTGCTTAGAATGATGGTAGCATTATGAGGTGATCTCTCACTAAAATTTCAATAACGAAATCGTGTTCTCCCCGACTGTGCACCGTTGCGATAGTTCGTTGTTTCGAGACACCACGTGATGATCGGGTGTGATAGACACAATGTTCACATACAACGGGTGCAAAATAGTTGCACACGCGAAACACTTGGGTTAAGCTTGACGAGCCTAGCATGTGCAAACATGGCCTTGGAACACATGAGACCGAAAGGTCGAGCATGAAGCATATAGTTGATATTATTAGCATAGAGATGCTTACCAGTGAAAGTACTCTCTACTCACGTGATGACCGGACTTGAGATAGTGGATTTGGATCATGTACCACTCAAATGACTAGAGAGATGTACCTTTTGAGTGGGAGTTCTTAAGTAATATGATTAATTGAACTAATTATCATGAACATAGTCTAATGGTCTTTGCGAATTACGATCTATCTTGTGCTATAGCTCTACTATTTTTATATGTTTCTAGAGAAAATTTAGTTGAAAGTTGATAGTAGCAACTTTGCGGACCGAGTCCATAAAACTGAGGAAATTTAGTTGAAAATTTTATCCTCATTGCTGCGCAGAAGGCTTATGTCCTTAATGCACCACCCGGTGTGCTGCACCTCGAGCGTCGTCTGTGGATGTTGCGAACATCTCACATACACGTTTGTTATCACTACGTGATAGTTCAGTGCGCAATACTTAATGGCTTAGAAGCGAGGCACCGAAGACGTTTTGAAAACGTTGCGGAACATAAGAGATATTCTAAGAGATGAAATTGAGATTTCATGCTTGTGCCCTTGTTGAGAGGTATAAGACCTTGATACGTCTCCATCGTATCTACTTTTCCAAACTCTTTTGCCTTTGTTTTGGACTCTAATTTGCATGATTTGAACGGAACTAACATGGACTGACGCTGTTTCCAGCAGAATTGGCTTGGTGTTGTTTTTGTGCAGAAATGAAAGTTCTCGAACGTCCTGGAAATTTACGGAGAATATTTCTGGAAAATATGAAAAATACCTGCGCAAAGATCCACGAGAGGGGATGGGCCAGTGGGCCACAAGCCGTGTAGCCGCCGCCCCCCTGGTGGCGGCTACCAAGCTTGTGGGGCCCACGTGGCTCTGCCGGCCGCAAACTCAGCTTTATAAATTCACTTCCGTCCCTGCAAAAATCAAGAGATAAGATTTCATCGCGTTTGCGATACGGAGGCGCCGCCACATCGTGTTCTTCATCTGGAGGGCATGTTTGGAGTCCGTTTTTGGTTCCGGAAGAGGGGAATCGTCGCCATCGTCATCATCAACCTTCTCCCCTCTCGAATTCCATGAAACTCTTCATCGTTCGTGAGTAATCTATTCGTAGGCTCGCCCGACGGTGATGAGTAGGATGAGATCTATCATGTAATCGAGTTAGTTTTGACGGGGATTGATCCCTAGTACCCAATATGTTCTGAGATTGATGTTTCTACTACTTTGCCATGCTTAATGCTTGTCACTAGGGCCTGAGTGCCATGATTTCAGATCTGAAATTATGATGTTGTCACCAATATATGTGTGTTTTAGATCCGATCTTGCAAGTTGTAGTTACCTACTATGTGTTATGATCCGGCAACCCCGGATTGACAATAACCGGAACCACTCCCGGTGATGACCATAGTTTGAGGAGTTCATGTGTTCACCAAGTGCTAATGCGTTGGTCCAGTTCTTTATTAAAAAGAGAACCTTAATATCCTGTAGTTTCCTTTTGGACCCGGCTGCCACGGGAGGGATGGACAATAGATGTCATGGAAGTTCTTTTCCCTAAGCACGTACGAAGAGACACGGAATGCATGCCTACATCACATTGACGAACGGGAGCTAGCCACATATCTGTCCGTGTTATAACTGTTGCCTGATGAATATCATCCAAACAAATCACCGACCCATTGCCTACGAGTTTGTCCTACAGCTGTTGTTACTTGTTTTGCTCTGCTGCTGTTACTACTGTTGCTGCTCCTGTTACTTGCTTTGCTCTGCTGCTGTTACTACTGTTGCTACTTGCTACTACTTTCACTACTCCTATTCCTTGCCACTTCTGTTACTCATTACACTGCTGCTACCTGCTAAAATACTTTTTCTCGCGCCGTTGACGGGAAAGAATATTTTCCGTCCACGGTCAAGTTCTGGCGCCATTGATACAATCGTTAGGAATAGTCTGCCGTCAACAGATCGTTTCTAGCACCGTTGTTATCATACTACTTTGCTTGCAGATACTAATCTTTTAGGTGTGGATGAATCTGACACATTCAACTGCTAATACTTGAGAATATTCTTCCACTTGCTGTCGGGCGAACCAACAAATTTGGGTTGAATACTCTACCGTCGAAAACTGCCATGAACCCACGCGCTGGTGGGCCATTGCAAGACAATTGCTAATTGTTGAGCAACTAGGAGAAGTTCTGGCTCCGTTGCCGTGGAGGCATCAAGTGAAGAACACGTCAACAACATTTCTCTAGTGTCGTTGCCGAGGACTCCTAGCAGCATTTTTTCTGGCGCCGTTGCCGGGGAAGGGATTGCTATATTCTCTGAGTCACTTGGGATTTATATTTGCTAATCACTATGAAGAATTTGAAAGATCCAAAAACCAAAGTCTTGCCCTCAACTACGAGGGGAGGTAAGGAACTGCCATCTAGCTCTGCACTTGATTCACCTTCAGTTATGAGTAAGTTTGCGACACCACTTCCTGCTAGAAATCTTGATATGTTGCATGTGCTTGATGATGCTTATGATGCTACTATGCCTGATACTGCTAGAGATGCTATGCCTGATACTGCTAGAGATGCTATGCCTGATACTGCTAGATATGCTATGCCTGATGATGCTGTGCTTGATACTGCCTTGCCTGATGATGCTAGAGATGTTATTTTTCCTGATGATATTATGGTTGATACTGCTAGAGATACTACTTTGCCTGATATGCCACTAGTGGTATTCCTTGATGCTCATATTGCTAGAGTTACTGCCAATGCTCGTGATGCTTCTGAAACTACCGATACTATTGAGATATAACCTGCTTTTGCGCCTGCTAGATCTAGCTCTCCTAGATATGAATTTCCTGATATACCTAAGGGTTATGTTATGGAGGGAGAGATAGCTAAGGATTTCTTGCGTGTAAGGATCCCTATGACGCTGAGAAATTACTTCTCAAGTGGAAGGAAAAATCTCTGAAAGCTAGGATGAAATACGACCCGAAGTTTCCCACTTCACCTATCTTTGTCACCGATAAGGATTATGAATTCTCTGTCGATCCTGAGATAATCTCTCTAGTCAAATCTGATCCTTTCCATGGTTATGAGTATGAGACGGTCATAGCCCATCTTGCCAAACTACACGATATAGCCACCCTTTTCACTAGTGAGGAGAAGATCCGCCACTACTATATCCTTAAGCTGTTTCCTTTCTCTCTAAAGGATGACGCTAATGCCTGGTTCACGTCTCTTGCTCCTGGATGTGTGAGTAGTCCCCAGGAGATGGTCTATTACTTCTGTGAGAAATATTTTCCCTTCCCATAAGAAGCAAGCTGCCTTGCAAGAAATATACCACTTTGCTCAACTCAAAGAAAAGAGTCTCCCACAAGCTTGGGGGAGGCTCATCCAGCTACAGAATGGTTTGCCTGATCACCCTCTTAAGAAGAACGAGATACTTGATATCTTCTATAACGGACATACCGATGCTTCTAGAGACCACCTAGATAGTTGTGCCGGTTATGTTTTTAGGGAACGAACTATAGAACAAGCTGAGATGCTACTGAATAACAACTTGATCAACGATAATGCTTGGACTATTCCCGAAACACCTCCTAAGCCAACTCCAAAGAAAATTGGTATTCTATTCCTCACTCCCTAAGATATGCAAGAAGCCAAGAAATCTATGCAAGAGAAAGGCATTAGATCTGAAGATGTCAAAAATCTACCACCTATCGAAGAGATCCATGCTCTCGATAACCCCATACAAGTAGTAGAAGTGAATTCTCTGCGTAGGTTTGATGAGAGTGTTATTTCTTTTGACAAACCAGCTAGCATATGCTTTGATGAATTTGAGAACTTTTTTGCCAAACAACAGAGTTTCAATGGTTATGTTAGCAGACATTTGGAACAAAGTACTCGTATGCTTAGTCATTTAAGTGCTTGTGTAGACAGAAATGTCAATGATCTGAAGCTTCTGAGTAAACATGCCGCTATGATTACTACTCAGGTAGTACAAGTAATTAAAGCTCAGAATGACTTGCTCAATGAATTAAATGACAACTCTGTCAGAGTCATTACTAGAGGAGGCAAAATGACTCAGGAACCTTTGTATCCTGAAGGCCATCCTAAGAGAATTGATCAAGATTCTCAAGGAAATAATGCTGATACACCCAGTCATCCTAAGAGGAAGAAGGATGATAGAAACCTACATGTCAGTTCACCAAATACGGTCACACCTGAAGAACCAAATGATATTTCTGCGTTTGATGCAGAAACACAATCTGGTGATGAACATGAACCTGGTGACAATATGGACAGTGATGTTCATAATGATGCTCAACCTAGGAATGATAAGGATGTGGAGATTGAACCTATTGTTAATCCTGATAACCCACAACCTAAGAGATACGATAAGAATGACTTCGCTGCTAGGAAGCATGGTAAAGAAAGGGAGCCATGGGTTCAGAGACCCATTCCCTTTCCTCCTAAGCCATCCAATAAAAAGGATGATGAGGATTTTGAGCGCTTCGTTGAGATGATAAGACCCGTCTTTCTGCAGATGCGGTTAATTGATATGCTCAAAATGTGTCCATATGCCAAGTACGTGAAAGATATCGTGACTAATAAATGGAAGATAACAGATCTTGAGATCTCCACCATGCTTGCCAATTATACTTTCAAAGATGGAACTCCTAAGAAACTTGGTGATCCCGGAGTGCCCACTATACCTTGCTCCATTAAAGGAAACTACGTAAGAACTGCCTTATGTGACCTTGGAGCCGGTGTTAGTGTTATGACGCTCTCTATTTATCGTAGACTTGAACTGGATAAGTTGACACCCACTGAATTTCTCTACAAATGGCCGACAAATCAACTGCTTTGCCTATCAGCATTTGCGAGGATGTGCCTGCTGCGGTTGCTAACAACACTATCTTAACATACTTTGTTATCTTGGATATTCCTGAGGACGATGCCATGGCTGTCATCCTCGGAAGACCCTTTTTAAACACTGCAGGGGCTGTTATAGATTGCAACAAAGGCAATGTCACTCCATGTCAATGGTAATGAGCATATAGTGCACTTTCCGAAGAAACGAGATCAAGTACATTGCATCAATGATGTCGAAAAAACATCATCGATTCTTATTGGGAGCTTTGAATGCCCTATTCATCGTGTCAAGATGAAGTATGATTTGCTTGTTGGGGAGATACATATCCCCATTGAGGTGACATAATGGCTATTCGACAATTCTCTGTTTCCTCTTGCAATTCCAAAAGGTTTTGTCATGAGGATTTGATCAACCCCATTGACGGATTTCTTTCGATGACCATGAAATGGATGAATCAAAGAGTCACATACCTCTGTTTTAAGCTTTCACTTTCTGTTGCTTAGAAGTAAAATGATAGATTTAGTTTAGTTTTTCCTGTTTTCTGTTTTAGCGTCCCGGAGAAAAATACCCCGAAAATAAAAGTTGTCCGATGGTCCTGAAAATCTAGTATGATTTTTTCTGGAATATTCGAAAAATACTGGGACTGAGAGCTGGCCTGGGGCCCACACCAGTGGGCCACAAGCCCTGTAGCTGCCGCCCCCTGGTGGCGGCAACCAAGCTTGTGGGGCCCACAAGGAACCCCTCCACTCATTCCAGCTCCCATCCTCTTCTTCCACCTCCAGAAAAAATCGTTTCGCAGCTCAAACCCATGTTCTTGCTCATTTTGCTGAGATTTTCGATCTCCTTGCTCAAAGCACCATTCTCCGAACCGTTTTGGGGAAATTACTCCTTGGTAAGTGACTCCTCCATTGGTCCAATTAGTTTTTGCTCTAGTACTTTATCCTTCGCGTATTCTTGCTAACTTGGTGACCCTGTTCTTGAGCTTGAAATGTTGATTCTAGCTGGTCCCAAGTACTTTTAGCGCGGGATACGGTCTTTAGGCACTAGTAGGAGTAGTTGCTACAAGGTGTGGTTGGTCTTCATTCACTTTTCTCTTGAACTTCAAAAATTTCAGCAAAAGGAAATTATGTTCAAGAGGAAGTTTCATGGTGGTTCCTCAAGTAAGAAGGGTCCCTGCCTTTCTTTTCGGGAGCCCGAACCTTATCAACTAAGGGACGCACCGGTACAACCATTTGAATGGCCTTCGGATGAGTTCATGATCGAAGCAGACTTCAAGTATGAGTTTGATGCACTTGTCCGCAATGCCGGGTTAGAAGAATTCCTCTTATATAAATGTGAACAGTATGCTATGCTCACTTCCTCTTTCGTGCGTAGATTTAAATTTTCAGTTGGCCGTGACTCATCCATACTGTTTGATCTGTATGATAAATCCTACACCATGGATTTGGAGGATTTCAATAGGATTTGCAAGATACCCAATGGGGGTAGTCTTAATGATCCTGCTAAGTCTTCCGTTAGAGATTTTGTCTCTAGTATAACTGTTGGAGAAACTAGAGACATCACACAAGCTACCATAGGAAGCATTGATTTCCCTGCCTTGCACTACTTTGCCCTCTTTATAGGTAGGTGCATTAACGGCAAGGGTGCACATTGTCACCTATGCGCATCCGACCTTAGTATCCTTAAGAGCGCAGTAACAGGTGACAGGAGCTTCAACATGGGAGCTATAATAGCAAGGAGGCTGAATAATAATGCCATTGATGGGGATTTCTTTGGTGGAATTTATGCTACGCGCTTAGCAAATTTTCATGGAGTACCCATCCGTTCATGAGACCCCCCTCTCCGTACAGCCTACCTTGATCATGTCGCTCTAACACGCTACCAGTTCCTTGAGAGGGATGAGGAATCCCTCATATACCGTTTGATATTTAATCGGCAGTGTGTTTTCCATATTACCCTTCCTACTCCTGCTTTCTTTGACTTTCAGGTAAAACGGAGATACTACATAACCATAGGAGAGGCGGAGGAGTATGAGAGGGAGGCGACGGTTGCCCGTCTTTGTGAGGCAGCTATTCAGGCAGTGGCTGCAGCACTCCCGTATGACACCCAATATGATTTTGGGTTTCGCTAGGACCATCCATGGGAGTAGACCAAGCTAGCCCAAAAGCCTAAGCTTTGGGGAGTACGTGTTCTCACCGACCTTACATTCATGCTTTTGCTTTCACTTTGTTAGTCAATGTTTACACTTTGCCACTGTATTATCCATGCTAGTTTATTTTGGTATTCTTGTTTTCTTATTTTGTGTGCTTTTTAGAAAACCCAAAAAGATTTTCCTTTCTTCTTTTGCTTGTTGGGAGTTTTCCCGTGTAAAAAGTTTTCTTTTTCTTTGGGTCAAGGTAGAAGATATTGGTTACAATGTTTAGTGTCTCTTGCATGCATACCTGTTTAGCTTTCAAAGAGCCATATTACTTTGTCTTCTCCTTTGTATTTGCCTGCAGATTCAGCTTAGTCCAATGCACGAGCACTCTTATTATTGTTCACAATGTTCAATCGTGCAAGTGAAAGGCAATAATGATGATATATGATGAATTGACTGAGACTGGAAAAGCTGGTATGAACTCGATCTATTTTGTTTTTGTAAATATGACTTGCTTGTCGTCCCAGATTCAGCTTTGTCGTGAGAGAACCATGTTTGCAATGACAACTTGGAGATCATAGTTTCTGATGCCATGCTGAATTAGCTGAGAGCTTATAATGGTTTGTCTTGAATGCCAACATAGATTTTGAGATGACTATGATGTAGTATGATAGGATGGTATTCTCCTTTGAATGATTCAAGTAGCTTGACTTGGCGCATGTTCATGCATGTAGTTGAAACAAAATCAACATAGCCTCTATGATGTTCGTGTTCGTGGTGATTTATATCATGTTCATGCTTGCACTTAATGTTAGTCAAACTCATTGCATCTTGATGACTGTTGTCGCTCTCTAGTTGGTCGCTTCCTAGTCTTTTGCTAGCCTTCACTTGTACTAAGTGGAATACTGCTTGTGCATCCACTTCGATAAACCCAGAAGTTTTTCCATGAGTGTCCACCATACCTACAAATTTCGGGTATCTACCTGCCGTTCCAAGTAAATTGGCATGTGCCATTCTCTAAACCTTCAAGAAATAATCTGTTTTGCATGCCCGAACCGCTGATGTGGTGACAGGGGGCTATTTATATCTTCCATGTTAGGCGTGTTACCCTCAACATGTGTTTATTCACTGTCATTCATGATAAAGGGGCCGGTAATTGGAATGCCCACTTCCACGCTTAAATCGAAAACATAACTGTAAAACAAGACTCCCCCCGAATTGATGTTAGTATGGACGGTACCCGAGTATTCGGCTCGCCATGGAGTGTGATTGATTGGTGGTGGGGGAGTTAAAATTTTACTTTTCATTTTGGGAACCGCCTATAGCATGAGTAGCGTGGAAGATATTGAGAACTCTTGGTCATTGCGTTGACAACGAAAGCATGCCACCCAAAATTATTATCTCTGTTTTCAAAGCTTGAGCTCTAGCACCTCTACAAATCAATGCTTCCCTCTGCGAAGGGCCTGTCTATTTATTTTCCTGTTGAGTCATCCTCCTCTTGTATAAGCACCAATTAGAGAGCACCTCTGTAATTTTTATGCTTTGCTTTTGATTGATATTGAGTATGACTATGACTAGATCTTCGTTGCTATGAATTACAATGTTTAGTCAGCCCTTGATCTTTGAAAGTGCTCTGCATTTATGTTTTGCGGTCTCAGAAAGAGCTAGCGAGATACCACCTATTCATATTGCTTCATGCTTGTTTTAATTGAATTGTTGGTATCTGAAACTCATTATTATTTGCTCGCTAGCTCATTATGCCATTGATATTAGTTTGTCGTGAGACCTTTGTGTCACTTGCTTATGTGGTTAACTTGTGATCTTGCTGAAATTCTGGTTATGAGTTAGACATAGTTGCAACAACAAGATCAAACAAAGTTTTTCAAAGTTTTTTCTTCTCTTTCAGTTTGTCAACTGAGTTGCTTGAGGACAAGCAAGGCTTTAAGCTTGGGGGAGTTGATACGTCTCCATCGTATCTACTTTTCCAAACTCTTTTGCCCTTGTTTTGGACTCTAATTTGCATGATTTGAATGGAACTGACCTAGACTGATGTTGTTTCCAGCAGAATTTCCTTGGTGTTGTTTTTGTGTAGAAATGAAATTTCTCGGAACGTCTAGAAAATTTACGAAGAATATTTCTGGAAAATATGAAAAATACCTGCGCAAAGGTCCACTAGAGGGGATGGGCCAGTGGGCCACAAGCCCTGTAGCCGCCGCCTGGTGGCGGCTACCAAGCTTGTGGGGCCCATGTGGTTCTACTACCCCCAAACTCAGCTCTATAAATTTACTTTCGTCCCAGAAAAATTAATTGAGAAGATTTCATCGCGTTTGCGATAAGGAGGCGCCGCCACATCCTGTTCTTCATCTAGAGGGCAGATCTGGAGTCCGTTTTTTGCTCCGGAGAGGGGAAATCGTCGCCATCGTCATCATCAACCTTCATCCCTCTCCAATTCCATGAATCTCTTCATCGTTCGTGAGTAATCATGTAATCAAGTTAGTTTTGACGGGGATTGAACCCTAGTATCCACTATGTTCTGAGATTGATGTTGCTACTACTTTGCCATGCTTAATGCTTGTCACTACGGCCCGAGTTCCATGATTTCAGATCTGAAATTATTATGTTGTCACCAATATATGCGTGTTTTAGATCCGATCTTGCAAGTTGTAGTTACCTACTATGTGTTATGATCCGGCAACCCCGGAGTGACAATAACCGGAACCACTCCCAGTGATGACCATAGTTTGAGGAGTTCATGTGTTCACCAAGTGCTAATGCGTTGGTCCGGTTCTTTACTAAAAGGAGAACCTTAATATCCCGTAGTTTCCTTTTGGACCCCGCTGCCACGGGAGGGATGGACAATAGATGTCATGCAAGTTCTTTTCCCTAAGCACGTATGACGACACACGGAATGCATGCCTACATCACATTGACGAACGGGAGCTAGCCACATATCTCTCCGTGTTATAACGTTGCATGATGAATATCATAAAACCAAATCACCGACCCATTGCCTACGAGTTTGTCCTATTGTTGTTGTTACTTGTTTTGCTCTGCTGCTATTACTACTGTTGTTGCTGCTGTTACTTGCTTTGCTCTGCTGCTATTACTACTGTTGCTACTTGCTACTGCTGTCACTACTGCTGTTCCTTGCCACTGTTGTTACTCGTCACACTGCTGCTACCTGCTACAATACTTTTTCTCGCGCCGTTCATGGGAAAGAATATTTTCTGTCCATGGTCAACTTCTGGCACCATTGATACAATCGTTAGGAATAGTATGCCGTCAATAGATCGTTTCTGGCACCATTGTTATCATACTACTTTGATGCTGATACTTTGCTTGCAGATACTAATCTTTCAGGCGTGGTTGATTCTGACACATTCAGCTGCTAATATTTGAGAATATTCTTCCACTTCTTGTTGCGCGAACCAACAAATTTGGGTTGAATACTCTACCCTCGAAAACTGTCGCGAACCCACGCGTTGGTGGGCCATTGCAAGACAATTTCTAATTGTTGAGCAACTGGGAGCAGTTATGGCTCCGTTGCCGTGGAGGCATCAAGTCAGGAACACGTCAACAACATTTCTCTAGTGTCGTTGTCGGGGACTGCTAGCAGACCTCCGACAAGATTCTTTGCCTACAAAGTAAAGGAGAAAAGGTGAAATCGTTGAGCATGTTCTCAGATTGTCTGAGTACAACAATCACTTGAATCAAGTGGGAGTCAATCTTCCAGATGAGATAGTGATGGTTCTCCAAAGTCACTGCTACTAAGCTGCTAGAGCTTCCTGATGAACTATAACATGTCAAGGATAGATATGATGATCCTTGAGTAATTCGCAATGGTTGACACTGCGAAAGTAGAAATCAAGAAAAAGGATCAATTGTTGATGGTTAGTAAAACCACTAGTTTCAAGAAGGGCAAAGGCTAGATTGAACCCAAACCCGAGACTAAGTGGTTCTTTTATGAGGGGAACGGTCACTGAGGCGGAGCTACCCTAGATACTTGGTAGATAAGAAGGTGGGCAAAGTCGACAGAAGTATATTTGATATAGATGATATTGATGTGCGCTTTACTGCTACTCCTAGTAGGATGAGGGTATTGGATACCGGTTCGGTTGCTAAGTGATTAGTAGCTCGAAATGAAAGCTACGGTATAAACGGAGACTAGCTAAAGGCGAGGTGGCGATAGGTGTTGGAAGTGTTTCCAAGGTTGATGTGATCAAACATCGCACGCTCCCTCTATCATCTGGATTGGTGGTAAAACCTAAATAATTGTTATTTGGTGTTTGCGTTGAGCATGAACATGATTGGATCGTGTTTATTGCAATATAATTATTCATTTAAAGAATAATAGTTATTCTATTTGCTTGAATAAATACCCTCAAGGGTTTATTGAATCTCGATCGTAGTGTTACACATGTTCGTAATATTGGTGCCAAAATATACAAAGTAATAATGATAGTGCTAATTAGTTATGGCACTGCCACTTGAGTCATGTTGGTGTAAAATGCATGAAGAAGCTCCATGTTGATGGATCTTTGTACTCACTCATTTTTTAAATGTTTGAGACATGCAAACCATACCTGTTGGTATAAACGCATGAAGAAACTCCATGCGGATGGATCATTTGGACTCACTTGATTTTGAATCACTTGAGACATGCAGATCATGCCACAGGAAACAAGAGAGTAACTTGTTGGGAGTGCAGTGCAATGAGTGTTGAAGCACGCGGTGGATATCGTTATGTTGTTACTTCACTGATGATTTGAGTAGATACACGAGTATTTACTTGATGAATCACAAGTCTGAAATATAGAAAAGTTCAAAGCTATTTCAGAGTGAAGATCGTCGTGACAAGAGGATAAACAATCTACGATATGATCATAGAGATGAATATCTGAGTTACGAGTTTTGGTACGCAGTTAAGACAATATGGAAATTGTTTCGCGGTTCATGCCAGCTAGAACACCATAGTGTGATGATGTGTCTAAACTTCATAGCCGCGCCCTATTGGATATAGCGCATACTATCATGTCTCTTATCGAATTACCACTATCGTTTATGGGTTATGCATTAGAGACAACCGCATTCACTTTAAATAGGGCACCGCGTATTTCCGTTGAGATGACACAGTGGTTTCGAGAAACCTAAGATGTCATTTCTTATAAGTTTGGGGCTGCGACGCTTATGTGAAAAAGTTACAGTCTGATAAGCTCGAACCAAAAAGCGGATAAAAGCATCTTCATAGGATATCCAAAACAGCTGGATACATCTCCTATCTCAGATCCGGAAGCAATGTGTTTGTTTCTAGAAACGACTCCTTTCTCGAGGAAAGGTTTCTCTAGAAATAATTGGGTGGGAGGGTGGTGGAACTAGATGAGGTTAGTGAACCGTCACTTCAACCAGTGTGTAGCAGGGCGCAGGAAGATGTTCTTGTGGCGCCTACACCAATTGAAGTGGAAACTGATGAAGGTGATCATTGAGCTTCGGATCAAGTTACTACAAACCTCGTAGGTCGACAAGGTGGCGTACTACTGCAGAGTGGTACGGTAACCCTATCTGAGAGGTCATGTTGTTGAACAAGAATGAACATACGAGCTATGGAGAAGCGATGGTGGGTTCGGATTCCGACAAATGGCTGGAGGCCATGAAAGTCGAGAGAGAATCAATGTATGAAAACAAAGTGTAGACTTTGGGAGAACTGCTTTATGGTCGTAGGACAATTAAGTAAAGATGGATCTTTCAAAGGAAGACACACGATGATGGTGATTATTCACCATTGAGAAAGGTCGATTTGTCGCAAAGATGTTTCCAACAAAATTCAAAGAGTTGACTATGATAAGACTTCCTCACTCGTAGCGATGCTAAAAGTCTGTTAGAATTATGTTAGTAGTTGCTGCATTATTTATGAAATATTGCACATAGGATGTCAAAACATTGTTTCCTCGACGGTTTCCTTGATGAAAGATTGTATGTGATACAACCAGAAGGTTTTGTCGATCCTAAAGATATTAACAAGTATACAAGCTTGATACGTCCATTTTGCCTCATCCTTTCATGTTGATATTTATCGCTTTATGGCTGTTATTACACTTCATGGTGCAATACTTATGCCTTTTGTATCTTAATTTGCAAGGTTTACATGAACAGGGAGAATGCCGGCAGCTGGAATTCTGGCCTGAAAAAGGAGCAAGTTTGAGATATCTATTCTGCGCAACTCCAAAAGCCGTGAAAACCAACGAGGATTTATTTTGGAATTTATAAAAAATACTGGGCCGAAGAAGTACCAGAGGGGAGCCAACAGGAGGCCACAAGCCTGCTAGGCGCGGCCCCCCTAGCCATGCCTAGGGGGCTTGTGGGCACCCTGGTGGCCGTCTGCCCCCCCCCCCCCCTTTGCTATAAGGAGGGCTTCGTTCCGAAAAAAATCAAGAGGAGGCTTTCGGGAGGAATCGCCGCCGCCACGAGGCGGAACTTGAGAAGAACCAATCTATAGATCCGGCAGGGTCGTCCTGTCGGGGAAACTTCCCTCCCGGACGGGGAAATCCTCGCCATCGGCATCACCAACACTCCTCTCATCGGAGGGGACTCATCACCATCAACATATTCATCAGCACCATCTCATCTCCAAACCCTTGTTCATCTCTTGTAAACAGTCTTCGTCTCGCAACTCCGATTGGTACTTGTAAGGTTGCTAGTAGTGTTAATTACTCTTTGTAGTTGATTCTAGTTGGATTACTTGGTGGAAGATTATATGTTCAGATCTTTGATGCTATTCATTACCTCTCTAGTCATGAATATGATTATGCTTTGTGAGTAGTCACTTTTGTTCCTGAGGTCATGGGATAAGTCATGCTATAAGTAGTCATGTGAATTTGGTATTCGTTCGATATTCTGATGTGTTGTATGTTGTTTTTCCTCTAGTGCTGTTATGTGAACGTCGACTACATATAACTTCAACCTTATTTGGGCCTAGAGGAAGGCATTGGGAAGTAGTAAGTAGATGATGGGTTGCTAGAGTTACGGAAGCTTAAACCCTAGTTTATGCGTTGCTTCGTAAGGGGCTGATTTGGATCCACTAGTTTAATGCTATGGTTAGACTTTGTATTAATTCTTCTTTCGTAGTTGCGATGCTTGCGAGAGGGGTTAATCATAAGTGGGATGCTTTTAAAAGTAAGGGCAGTATCCAAGCACCGGTCCACCCACATATCAAACCATAGAAGTAGCGAACGCGAATCATATGAACTTGATGAAAACACTAGTAGCAGGGCTTTGGTTCGGGCCTGGCCAAACCATTAGTCCCGGTTCTTCATGAACCGGGACCCATGGGGAGCATTAGTCCCGGATCATGAACCCAGGGGGCCGGCCGGGGCCTCGTGGGCATTGGTCCCGGTTCGTCTAGAGCCATTTGTCCCAGTTCTAGGCACGAACCGGGACCAATGGGCCGCGTTCCTGGCCCACATCCATTGGTACCGGTTCGTGCCTTGAACCGGTTTAGAAGGGGGGATTTAGCCCCGGTTTATGCCACGAACCAGAATAAATAATTTGGCTATATATACCCATCGGCGTGGCAGAGCACTATGTTTTTTCTGGCCGGCGAGGGGAGGGCATTTGGGTGCTCTAGCTCACCTCCTATGCACATGAGGTGTTCGATGAAATGCCCGAGCCACACTAGTTAAGCTTTCTCCTATCGAAGCTCGACCTCGGAGTTCCATTTTTCTCGAGATTTGTCTAGATTTTGTGGTCTGTTACGCCCCATCCCCGTTTTCACCGTTGGGGCACGTCCATGTGTACGTCCGCAATGTCGTCTGAAAGCTCCTCCGCAGACAGTGAGGTAAGTCGATTCGGATTTTCGGTTGACATTGGATTTGGGGATTTCTCATCTAGGGTTTCGCGGGATGGGCCGTAATATGCGCCTTTCTGGCTTGTAGGTGGATGGCTGCGGTATTGTGCAGTTCCAATCCGAGTTTTTCATTCCCAATCCAAGTTTCTACGGCCTTGAGGAGCGCTCGAATCACCGTTGCCCGGGGCATGGGATAATTCCTTCTCGTCGTGTTTCTTGGGGTGGAGCAAGAATGGGAAGAAGGTTTTTGGGTTGTCCACTAGATGTAATTCCTCAAAACATCATTTGGTACTCTCTTTTCATCGATTTATTGCAAAATTGTCAATTTCACCTAGTTATGTGAACTCTGATTTAACAGCTTCCAGATGAGTGTGATTGGGTTGTTTGGATTGACCCCCCCCCTCCCACTGAGCTAGTGGGGCAAGGTTTTGAGGAGCTCCATGGTGACCTTAAACGTAGTTGGATCAAAGCTAGTAGGATGGAGAAGAAGGTTATGGATCTGAACAATGGAAACAAGAAAATGCAATTGAAGTTGAAGAAAAGGAATGAGCTCATGGAAACAATGGGTTTTCTCTTTGTTCTTGGCATCAACATTGTCGCTAGTTTAGTGTCTGTTTGGTCTAAGCAAGCCAATTGAGTGGCAGTGTGTGCGTTATGTTTCTGCTAGTGTGTTGTGCCCTAGATGTAATTCTATCATTTGTGCACTGTTGTGAACTTGACCAAATGTAATGTTGTGCCCTAGATGTAATGGATATCATGTGCTGTTTTAAAATTGTCACCACTGCCAACTTGGAACCTTTTCAGAGTTCATTTCAAATGCTTTTCAATTTCATGGTCTTATAGCTCAAAATAATCAGTAAATGCATGAAAAATAACAAATGAAGTCAAAAAGGGTTGTAAATTGATGATGTGGCTTTGAATGATGCATTTTGAACACAGAGAAACTATGGAGTTCTAATAAGTTCAAAAAAATGAAATCCCTTTGTAACAGACGAGTTTCCGTATGAAACCCTGATACTTCGAAAGAGAATGTCCGTTTTGTACACGAAGTGCATCCAGTTTTTGCCGTAACCCTCTCAACTTTCTCGCACATGCTATGTGGGTGAAATGATGATACCATGCCAACTTGGAACCTTTTCAGAGTTCATTTCAAATGCTTTTCAATTTCATTGTCTTATAGCACAAAATAATGAGTAAATGCACGAAAAATAACAAATGAAGTCAGAAAGGGTTGTAAATTGCTGATGTGGCTTTGAATGGTGCATTTTGAACACAGAAAAACTATGGAGTTTAAATAAGTTCAAAAAAATGAAATCCCTTTGTAACAGACGAGTTTCCGTATGAAACCCTCATACTTCGAAAGAGATTTTCCGTTTTGTACACGAAGTATATCCATTTTTTTCCGTAACCCTCTCAACTTTCTCGCACATGCTATGTGGGTGAAATGATGATACCATGCCAACTTGGAACCTTTTCAGAGTTCATTTCAAATGCTTTTCAATTTCATGGCCTTATAGCTCAAAATAATCAGTAGATGCATGAGAAATAACAAATGAAGTCAGAAAGGGTTGTAAATTGATGATGTGGATTTGAATGGTGCGTTTTGTACACAGAAAAACTATGGAGTTCAAATAAGTTCAAAAAAATGAAATCCCTTTGTAACAGATGAGTTTCTGTATGAAACCCTGATACTTCGAATGAGATTGTCCGTTTTGTACACGAAGTGCATCCAGGTTTTGCCGTAACCCTCTCAACTTTCTCGCACATGCTATGTGGGTGAAATGATGATACCATCCCAACTTGGAACCTTTTCAGAGTTCATTTCAAATGCTTTTCAATTTCATGGTCTTATAGCTCAAAATAATCAGTAAATGCATGAAAAATAACAAATGATGTGAGAAAGGGTTGTAAATTGATGATGTGGCTTTATATGGTGCATTTTGAACACAGAAAACTATGGAGTTCAAATAAGTTCAAAAAAATGAAATCCCTTTGTAACAGATGAGTTTCCGTATGAAACCCTGATACTTCGAAAGAGATTGTCCGTGCATCCAGTTTTTGCCATAACCCTCTCAACTTTCTTGCACATGCTATGTGGGTGAAATGATGATACCATACCATCTTGGAACCTTTTCAAAGTTAATTTCAAATGCTTTTCAATTTCATGGTCTTATAGCGTAAAATAATCAGTAAATGCATGAATAATAACAAATGAAGTCAGAAAGGGTTGTAAATTGATGATGTGGCTTTCAAAGTTGCATTTTGAACACAGAAAAACTATGGAGTTCAAATAAGTTCAAAAAAATGAAATCCCTTTGTAACAGACGAGTTTCCGTATGAAACCGTGATACTTCGAAAGAGATTGTCCGTTTTGTACACGAAGTGCATCCAGTTTTTGCCGTAACCCTCTCAAATTTCTCGCACATGCTATATGGGTGAAATGATGATACCATGCCAACTTGGAACCTTTTCAGAGTTCATTTCAAATGCTTTGCAATTTCATGGTCTTATAGCACAAAATAATCAGTGAATGCATGACAAATAACAAATGAAGTTAGAAAGGGTTGTAAATTGATGATGTGGCTTGAAATGATAAATTTTGAACACAGAAAAACTATGGAGTTCAAATAAGTTCAAAAAAATGAAATCCCTTTGTAACAGACGAGTTTCCGTATGAAACCCTCATACTTCGAAAGAGATTTTCCATTTTGTACACGAAGTATATCCAGTTTTTGCCGTAACCCTCTCAACTTTCTCGCACATGCTATGAGCGTGAAATGATGATACCGTGCCAACTTGGAACCTTTTCAGAGTTCATTTCAAATGCTTTTCAATTTCATGGTCTTATAGCTCAAAATAATCAGTAGATGCATGAAAAATAACAAATGAAGTCAGAAAGGGTTGTAAATTGATGATGTGGATTTGAATGGTGCATTTTGAACACAGAAAAACTATGGAGTTCTAATAAGTTCAAAAAAATGAAATCCCTTTGTAAGAGATGACTTTTTGTATGAAACCCTCATACTTCGCATGAGATTGTCCGTTTTGTACACGAAGTGCATCCAGTTTTTGCCGTAACCCTCTCAACTTTCTCGCACATGCTATGTGGGTGAAATGATGATACCATCCCAACTTGGAACCTTTTCAGAGTTCATTTCAAATGGTTTTCAATTTCATTGTCTTATAGCTCAAAATAATCAGTAAATGCATGAAAAATAACAAATGAAGTCAGAAAGGGTTGTAAATTGATGATGTGGCTTTGAATGGTGCATTTTGAACACACAAAACTATGGAGTTCAAATAAGTTCAAAAAAATGAAATCCCTCTGTAACACACGAGTTTCCGTATGAAACCGTGATACTTTGAAAGAGGTTGTCCGTTTTGTACACGAAGTGCATCCAGTTTTTGTCGTAACCCTCTCAACTTTCTCGCACATGCTATGTGGGTGAAATGATGATACCATCCCAACTTGGAACCTCTTCAGAGTTCATCTCAAATGCTTTTCAATTTCATGGTCTTATAGCTCAAAATAATCAGTAAATGCATGAAAAATACCAAATGAAGTCAGAAAGGGTTGTAAATTTATGATCTGGCTTTGAATGGTGCATTTTGAACACAGAAAACTATGGAGTTCAAATAAGTTCAAAAAAATGAAATCCCTTTGGAACAGACGAGTTTCCGTATGAAACCCTGATACTTCGAAAGAGATTGTCCGTTTTGTACATGAAGTGCATCCAGTTTTTGCCGTAACCCTCTCAACTTTCTCGCACATGCTATGTGGGTGAAATGATGATACCATGCCATCTTGGTACCTTTTCAGAGTTAATTTCAAATGCTTTTCAATTTCATGGTCTTATAGCTCAAAATAATCAGTAAATGCATGAATAATAACAAATGAAGTTAGAAAGGGTTGTAAATTGATGATGTGGCTTTGAATGTTGCATTTTGAACAAAGAAAAACTATGGAGTTCAAATAAGTTCAAAAAAATGAAATCCCTTTGTAACAGACGAGTTTCCATATGAAACGCTCATACTTCGAAAGAGATTGTCCGTTTTGTACACGAAGTGTATCCAGTTTTTGCCGTAACCTTCTCAACTTTCTCACACATGTTATGTGGGTGAAATGATGATACCATGCCTACTTGGAACCTTTTCAGAGTTCATTTCAAATGCTTTTCAATTTCACGGTCTTATAGCTCAAAATAATCAGTATATGCATGAAAAATAACAAATGAAGTCAGAAAGGGTTGTAAATTGATGATGTGGCTTTGAATGGTGCATTTGAACACAGAAAACTATGGATTTCTAATAAGTTAAAAAAATGAAATCTCTTTGTAACAGATGAGTTTCCGCATGAAACCTTGATACTTTGAAAGAGATTGTCCGTTTTGTACACGAAGTGCATCCAGTTTTTGCCGTAACCCTCTCAACTTTCTCGCACATGCTATGTGGGTGAAATGATGATACCATCCCAACTTGGAACCTTTTTAGAGTTCATTTCAAATGCTTTTCAATTTCATGGTCTTATAGCTCAAAATAATCAGTAAATGCATGAAAAATATCAAATGAAGTCAGAAAGGGTTGTAAATTGATGATGTGGCTTTGAATGGTGCATTTTGAACGCAGAAAAACGATGGAGTTCAAGTAAGTTCAAAATAATGAAATCCCTTTGTAACAGACGAGTTTCGCGTGAAACCGTGATACTTCGAAAGAGATTGTCTGTTTTGTACACGAAGTGCATCCAGTTTTTGCCGTAACCCTCTCAACTTTCTCGGACATGCTATGTGGGTGAAATGATGATACCATGCCAACTTGGAACGTTTTCAAAGTTCATTTCAAATGCTTTTCAATTTCATGGTCTTTTACAAAATAATTAGTAAATGCATGAAAAATACCAAATGAAGTCAGAAAGGGTTGTAAATTGATGATGTGGCTTTGAATGTTGCATTTGGACACAGAAAAACTATGGAGTTCAAATAAGTTAAAAAAAATGAAATTCTTTTGTAAGAGACGAGTTTCCGTATGAAACCCTGATACTTCGAAAGGGATTGTCCGTTTTGTACACGAAGTGCATCCAGTTTTTGTCGTAACCCTCTCAACTTTCTCGAACATGCTATGTGGGTGAAATGATGATACCATGCCAACTTGGAACCTTTTCGGAGTTCATTTCAAATGCTTTTCAATTTCATGGTCTTTCAACTGAAATTTTATAGAATTTATGCAACTAAAATTATCAAAGTATTTTCTGTTTAGAACATTAAAAGCAAAAAGAATTATCATAAAATAAAATAAATAAGTAATTGGAATTTTGTTACCCACTTTAATAGCAAAAAGAATTGTCATAAAAGAAAATAAATCAGTAATTAGAAACAAAAAAGAAAGCAAAAAGAACGTGTACCAAATAAAATGATTTTGTAACAGCCATAGAACTCGTACTAGAGGAATCAACTAAAAAGCTTTTTTAAACCTCTAGTATTATTGAAACTAAAATTATATAGAATTTATGCAACTAAAATTATCAAAAAAAATTTGTTCAAAACATTAAAAGCAAAAATAATTATCATAAAAGAAAATAAATAAGTAATTAGAATTTTGTTACAAACTGTAATTAAAAAAAGAATTATTATAAAATAAAATAAATATGTAATTAGAAACAAAAAATAAAGCAAAAAAACTGGATTTTTTTTAAAAAAAGTGCCACCTAGACGGCCACCACGGCCTGCATACGACTACAAACCCATTACTAGGGCCAGGATGCAGGCCCGTAGTAGGCCCAATAGGCCCAGTAGGCCCGTAAGCCTGCAGTAGAGAGGAGCTCGAAGTGGTTGGTTCGGCAGGGCTTATAAACCACTCCGAGTCCCTCTCGGCCAGCGAGGTGGGACTAAACATAGCACCGCACCGCGCAAGGCCTTTCGTCCCGGTTGGTGGCACCAACCGGGACTAAAGGGGGGCATTGGTACCGGTTGGTACCACCAACCGGGACCAAAGGCCTCTGCTTCCCGCCCTTCGGGCTGCTGAAAAGAGACCTTTGGTACCGGTTGGTGACACCAACCGTTACCAATGCCCCCCTTTAGTCCCGGTTGGTGCCACGAACCAGGAACAAATGCCTCTTCTTCCCGCCCTTCGGGCTTCTGAAAAGAGACGTTTAGTCCCGGTTGGTGACACCAACCGGGACTAAAGGGTGCATTGGTACCGGTTGGTGGCACCAACCGGTACCAATGGCTTTGCTATATAAGCCATCACTTGTGAAAATTTTGTCAGTTCTTCGATCCCTCCGACGACGCCGCCAGGCTGCCCGAGCTCGCCGTGCCTCTACCGCGCCCCCAACCACGCCGTCGTTGCCCGGCCCGACCACGCCGTCGTCGCCCCTGCCCCCCGACCATGCAGCGCGCCTTCGCCATGCCTCTGCTGCGCCCCCGACCCGCCCCATGGACGCCGTCGCCGCCCTCTGCCCCGTCGACGCCATCACCCATGCCCCGACCACGCCATCTGTTGGGGAACTTCGCATGGGAAACAAAAATTTTCCTACGCGCACGAAGACCTATCATGGTGATGTCCATCTACGAGAGGGGATGAGTGATCTACGTACCCTTGTAGATCGTACAGAAGAAGCGTTAGTGAACGCGGTTGATGTAGTGGAACGTCCTCACGTCCCTCGATCCGCCCCGCGAACAATCCCGCGATCAGTCCCACGATCTAGTACCGAACGGACGGCACCTCCGCGTTCAGCACACGTACAGCTCGACGATGATCTCGGCCTTCTTGATCCAGCAAGAGAGACGGAGAGGTAGAAGAGATCTCCGGCAGCGTGACGGCGCTCCGGAGGTTGGTGATGACCTTGTCTCAGCAGGGCTCCGCCCGAGCTCCGCAGAAACGCGATCTAGAGGAAAAACCGTGGAGGTATGTGGTCGGGCTGCCGTGGAAAAGTCGTCTCAAATCAGCCCTAAAACCTCCGTATATATAGGTGGGAGGGAGGGGAGGAGGCAGCCTCAAAACCTAAAGGTTTGGCCGAAATTGGAGGTGGAGGAGTCCTACTCCAATGCTACTTGGAGTAGGATTCCACCTTCCCACTTGGAAACTCTTTCCACCTTGTGTTTTTTCCTTCTCAAACCTTATGGGCCTTAGTGGGAACTTATTCCAGCCCACTAGGGGCTGGTTTATCTCTTCCCATAGCCCATGAGACCCCTTGGGGCGTGACACCCCTCCCTATGGTCCCCGGCACCCCTCGCGGCACTCCCGGTACACTACCGATGAGCCCGAAACTTTTCCGGTAATGCACGAAAACCTTCCGGTAACCAAATGAGGTCATCCTATATATCAATCTTCGTTTCCGGACCATTCCGGAAACCCTCGTGACGTCCGTGATCTCATCCGGGACTCCGAACAACATTCGGTAACCAACCATATAACTCAAATACGCATAAAACAACGTCGAACCTTAAGTGTGCAGACCCTGCGGGTTCGAGAACTATGTAGACATGACCCGAGAGACTCCTCGGTCAATATCCAATAGCGGGACCTGGATGCCCATATTGGATCCTACATATTCTACGAAGATCTTATCGTTTGAACCTCAGTGCCAAGGATTCATATAATCCCGTATATCATTCCCTTTGTCCTTCGGTATGTTACTTGCCCGAGATTCGATCGTTAGTATCCGCATACCTATTTCAATCTCGTTTACCGGCAAGTCTCTTTACTCGTTCCGTAATACAAGATCCCGCAACTTACATTAAGTTACATTGCTTGCAAGGCTTGTGTGTGATGTTGTATTACCGAGTGGGCCCCGAGATACCTCTCCATCACACGGAGTGACAAATCCCAGTCTCGATCTATACTAACTCAAAGAACACCTTCGGAGATACCTATAGAGCATCTTTATAGTCACCCAGTTATGTTGCGACGTTTGATACACACAAAGCATTCCTCGGGTGTCCGTGAGTTATATGATCTCATGGTCATAGGAACAAATACTTGACACGCAGAAAACAGTAGCAACAAAATGACACGATCAACATGCTACGTCTATTAGTTTGGGTCTAGTCCATCACATGATTCTCCTAATGATGTGATCCCGTTATCAAGTGACAACACTTGCCTATGACAGGAAACCTTGACCATCTTTGATCAACGAGCTAGTCAACTAGAGGCTTACTAGGGACAGTGTTTTGTCTATGTATCCACACAAGTATTGTGTTTCCAATCAATACAATTATAGCATGGATAATAAACGACTATCATGAACTAAGAAATATAATAATAACTAATTTATTATTGCCTCTAGGGCATATTTCCAACAGTCTCCCACTTGCACTAGAGTCAATAATCTAGTTCACATCACCATGTGATTCCAACGAATCCAACACCCATATAGTTATGGGGTCTGATCACGTCTTGCTCGTGAGAGAGGTTTTAGTCAATGGTTCTGAAACTTTCAGATTCGTCCGTTCTTTACAAATCTTTATGTCATCTTATAGATGCTGCTACTACGTGCTATTCGGAAATGCTCCAAATATCTACTCTACTATACGAATCCGTTTCACTACTCATAGTTATCCGGATTAGTGTCAAAACTTGCATTGACGTAACCCTTTACGACAAACTCTTTAACCACCTCCATCATCGACAAAAATTCCTTGGTCCATTAGTTATTAAGGATAAATTTCGACCGCTGCTAGTGATTCAATCATGGATCACTCTCTGTACCTCTCAACATACTTTGAGTCAAGGCACACTTCAGGTGCGGTACACAGCATGGCATACTTTAGATTCTACGGCTAAGGCATAGAAGACGACCTTCGTCTATTCTCTTTATTCTGCCGTGGTCGGGTTTTGAGTCTTACTCCAATTCATACCTCACAACGCAACCAAGAACTCCTTCTTTGCTGGTCTATTTTGAACTCTTTCAAAAACTTGTCAAGGCATGCATCTTGTTGAAACTTCTATTAAGCGCTTTCGATCTATCTCCATAGATCTTTGATGCTCAACGTTCAAGTAGCGTAATCCAGGTACTCCTTTGAAAACTTCTTTCAAACAACCTTGTATGCTTTACAGAAATTCTACATTACTTCTGATCCACAATATGTCAACCACATATACCTATCAGAAATTCTATAGTGCTCCCACTCACTTCTTTGGAAATACAAGTTTCTCATAAACCTTGTACAAACCCAAAATCTTTGATCATATCATCAAAGTGTATATTCCAACTCCGAGATGCTTGCACCAGTCCATTGAAGGATCACTGGATCTTGCATACTTGCTAGTATCTTTAGGATCGACAAAACCTTCTGGTTGTATCACATACAATGTTTGCTCAAGGAAACCGTCGAGAAAACAATGTTTTGACATCCTACGTGCAATATTTCATAAATAATGCATCAACAACTAACATAATTCTAACAGACTTTTAGCATCGCTACGAGTGAGAAAGTCTCATCATAGTCAACTGTTTGATCTTATCGAAAACATCTTTGCGACAAGTCGAGCTTTTCATAATAGTGACTTATCACCATCATCGTCTGTCTTCTTTTAAAGATCCATTTTTACTCAATAGTCCTATGACCATCAAGTAGTTCTACCAAAGTCTACACTTTGTTTTCACACATGGATCCTCTCTCGGATTTCATGGCTTCCAGCCATTTGTCGGAATCTGGGCCCACCATCGCTTTCTCCATAACTCGTAGGTTCACTGTTGCTCAACAACATGACCTCCAAGACAGGGTAACCGTACTACTCTGCAGCAGTACGCGACCTTGTCGACCTACGAGGTTTGTAGTAACTTGATTCGAAGCTCAATGATCATCATCATTAGCTTCCACTTCAATTGGTGTAGCCGCCACATGAACAACTTCCTGCGCCCTGCTACACACTGGTTGAAGTGATGGTTCAATAACCTCATTAAGTTCTACTACCCTCCCACTCAATTCTTTCGGGAGAAACCTTTCCTCGAGAAAGGATCCGTTTCTAGAAACAAACACTTTGCTTTCGGATCTGAGATAGGAGATGTACCCAAATGTTTTGGATATCCTATGAAGATGCATTTATCCGCTTTGGGTTCGATCTTATCAGACTCAAACTTTTTCACATAAGTGTCGAAACCCCAAACTTTCAAGAAACGACAGTTTAGATTTCTCTAAACCTCAGTCTATACTGTGTCATCTCAACGGAAATACGCGGTGCCCTATTTAAAGTGAGTGCGGTTGTCTCTAATGCATAACCCATAAACGATAGTGGTAATTCGATAAGAGACATCATAGTATGCACCATACCAAATAGTGAGTGGCTATGACGTTCAGACACATCATCACACTATGATGTTCCAGGTGTCATGAACTGCGAAACAATTTCCACATTGTCTTAACTGTGTACCAAAACTCGTAACTTAGATATTCATTTCCATGATCATATCGTAGACAGTTTATCCTCTTGTTACGACGAACTTCACTCTGAAACGGAATTGAACTTTTCAACATTTTAGACTTGTGATTCATTAAGTAAATACTCGTGTATCTACTCAAATCATGAGTGAAGTAAGAACATAATGATATCCACTGCGTGCCTCAGCACCAATTGGACTGCATACATCAAAATGTATCACTTCCAACAAGTTACTATCTTATTTCATCTCAATGAAAACAAGGCCTTGCTCATGTGGTATGATTCGCATGTCACTAGTGATTCGAAATTAGGTGAGTACAAAGATCCATCAGCATGGAGCCTCTTCATGCAATTTATACTAACATGACTCAAGCGGCAGTGCCACAAGTAAGTGGTACTATCATCATCAACTCGTATCTTTTGGCACCAATATCATGAACATGTGTAACACTACGATCGAGATTCAATAAACCATTGAAGGTGATTATTCAAGAAAATAGAGTAACCATTATTCTCTTTAAATGAATAATCGTATTGCAATAAACACGATCCAATCATGTTCATGCTTAATGCAAGCACGAAATAACAATTATTTAGGTTTAACACCAATCCCGATGGTAGAGGGAGCGTGCGACGTTTGATCATATCAATCTTGGAAACACTTCCAACACGTATCGTCACCTCGCCTTTAGCTAGTCTCCGTTTATGCCGTAGCTTTCATTTCGCGTCACTAATCACTTAGCAACCGAACCGGTATCCAATACCCTCGTGCTACTAGGAGTACTAGTAAAGTACACATCAACATCATGTATATCAAATACACTTCTTTCGACTTTTGCCAGCCTTCTTATCTACCAAGTATCTTGAGTTGCTCCGCCTCAGTGATTGTTCCCCTCATTACAGAAGCACTTAGTCTCGGGTTTGGGTTTAATCTTGGGTCTCTTCATTAGTGCAGCAACTGTTTTGCCGTTTCACGAAGTATCCCTTCTAGCCCTTGCCTTTCTTGAAACTTAGTGGTTTTACAAACCATCAACTATTGATGCTCCTTCTTGATTTCTACTTTCGCAGTGTCAAACATCGCGAATCGCTCAAGGATCATTGTATGTATCCTTGATATGTTATAGTTCATCACGAATCTCTCACAGCTTGGTGGCAGTGACTTTGGAGAACTATCACTATCTCATCTGGAAGATTACCTCCCACTTGATTCAAGCGATTGTCGTACTCAGACAATCTGAGCACATGCTCAACGATTGAGCCTTTTCTCCTGTGCTTTGTGGACAAAGAATCTTGTCGGAGGTCTCGTACCTCTTAACAAGGGCACAAGAATGAAATCACAATTTCATCTCTTTAGAACATCACTTATGTTCCGTACCATTTTACAACGTTTTAGGCGCCTTGCTTCTAAGCCATTAAGTATTTTTGTACTGAACTATCGTGTAGTCATCAGAAACGTGTATGTCGGATGTTCACAGCATCCACAGATGACGCTCGAGGTGCAGCACACCAAGTGGTGCATTAAGGACATAAGCCTTCTGTGCAGCAACGAGGACAATCCTCGGTTTTACAGACTCAGTCTGCAAAGTTTGCTACTATCAACTTTCAACTAAATTTTCTCTAGGAACATATAAAACAGTAGAGCTATAGCGCAAGCTACATCGTAATTTGCAAAGACCATTAGACTATGTTCATGACAATTAGTTCAATTAATCATATTACTTAAGAACTCCCACTCAAAAAGTACATATCTCTAGTCATTTGAGTGGTACATGATCCAAATCCACTATCTCAAGTCCGATCATCACGTGAGTCGAGAATAGTTTCAGTGGTAAGCATCTCTATGCTAATCATATCAACTATACGATTCATGCTCGACCTTTCGGTCTCATGTGTTCCGAGGCCATGTCTGCACATGCTAGGCTCGTCAAGCTTAACTCGAGTGTTCCGCGTGTGCAACTGTTTTGCACCCGTTGTATGTGAACATTGAGTCTATCACACCCGATCATCACGTGGTGTCTCCAAACGACGAACTGTAGCAACGGTGCACAGTCGGGGAGAACACAATTTCGTCTTGAAATTTTAGTGAGAGATCACCTCATAATGCTACCGTCGTTCTAAGCAAAATAAGGTGCATAAAAGGATTAACATCACATGCAATTTATAAGTGACATGATATGGCCATCATCACGTGCTTCTTGATCTCCATCACCAAAGCACCGGCACGATCTTCTTGTCACCGGCGTCACACCATGATCTCCATCATCATGATCTCCATCAACGTGTCTCCATCTGGGTTGTCGTGCTACTCATGCTATTACTACTAAAGCTACGTCCTAGCAAAATAGTAAACGCATCTGCAAGCACAAACGTTAGTTATAAAGACAACCCTATGGCTCCTGCCGATTGTCGTACCATCAACGTGCAAGTCGATATTATCTATTACAACATGATCATCTCATACATCCAATATATCACATCACATCGTTGGCCATATCACATCACAAGCATACCCTGCAAAAACAAGTTAGACGTCCTCTAATTTTGTTGTTGCATGTTTTACGTGGTGACCATGGGTATCTAGTAGGATCGCATCTTACTTACGCAAACACCACAACGGAGATATATGAGTTGCTATTTAACCTCATCCAAGGACCTCCTCGGTCAAATCCGATTCAACTAAAGTTGGAGAAACCGACACTTGCCAGTCATCTTTGAGCAACGGGGTTACTCGTAGCGATGAAACCAGTCTCTCGTAAGCGTACGAGTAATGTCGGTCCAAGCCGCTTCAATCCAACAATACCGCGGAATCAAGAAAAGACTCAGGAGGGCAGCAAAACGCACATCACCGCCCACAAAAACTTTTGTGTTCTACTCGAGAAGACATCTACGCATGAACCTAGCTCATGATGCCACTGATGGGGAACTTCGCATGGGAAACAATAATTTTCCTACGCGCACGAAGACCTATCATGGTGATGTCCATCTACGAGAGGGGATGAGTGATCTACGTACCCTTGTAGATCGTACAGAAGAAGCGTTAGTGAACGCGGTTGATGTAGTGGAACGTCCTCACGTCCCTCGATCCGCCCCGCGAACAATCCCGCGATCAGTCCCACGATCTAGTACCGAACGGACGGCACCTCCGCGTTCAGCACACGTACAGCTCGACGATGATCTCGGCCTTCTTGATCCAGCAAGAGAGACGGAGAGGTAGAAGAGTTCTCCGGCAGCGTGACGGCGCTCCGGAGGTTGGTGATGACCTTGTCTCAGCAGGGCTCCGCCCGAGCTCCGCAGAAACGCGATCTAGAGGAAAAACCGTGGAGGTATGTGGTCGGGCTGCCGTGGAAAAGTCGTCTCAAATCAGCCCTAAAACCTCCGTATATATAGGTGGGAGAGAGGGGAGGAGGCAGCCTCAAAACCTAATGGTTTGGCCGAAATTGGAGGTGGAGGAGTCCTACTCCAATCCTACTTGGAGTAGGATTCCACCTTCCCACTTGGAAACTCTTTCCACCTTGTGTTTTTTCCTTCTCAAACCTTATGGGCCTTAGTGGGAACTTATTCCAGCCCACTAGGGGCTGGTTTATCTCTTCCCATAGCCCATGAGACCCCTTGGGGCGTGACACCCCTCCCGATGGTCCCCGGCACCCCTCCCGGCACTCCCGGTACACTACCGATGAGCCCGAAACTTTTCCGGTAATGCACGAAAACCTTCCGGTAACCAAATGAGGTCATCCTATATATCAATCTTCGTTTCCGGACCATTCCGGAAACCCTCGTGACGTCCGTGATCTCATCCGGGACTCCGAACAACATTCGGTAACCAACCATATAACTCAAATACGCATAAAACAACGTCGAACCTTAAGTGTGCAGACCCTACGGGTTCGAGAACTATGTAGACATGACCCGAGAGACTCCTCGGTCAATATCCAATAGCGGGACCTGGATGCCCATATTGGATCCTACATATTCTACGAAGATCTTATCGTTTGAACCTCAGTGCCAAGGATTCATATAATCCCGTATATCATTCCCTTTGTCCTTCGGTATGTTACTTGCCCGAGATTCGATCGTTACTATCCGCATACCTATTTCAATCTCTTTTACCGGCAAGTCTCTTTACTCGTTCCGTAATACAAGATCCCGCAACTTACATTAAGTTACATTGCTTGCAAGGCTTGTGTGTGATGTTGTATTACCGAGTGGGCCCCGAGATACCTCTTCGTCACAAGGAGTGACAAATCCCAGTCTCGATCTATACTAACTCAACGAACACCTTCGGAGATACCTGTAGAGCATCTTTGTAGTCACCCAGTTACGTTGCGACGTTTGATACACACAAAGCATTCCTCCGGTGTCCGTGAGTTATATGATCTCATGGTCATAGGAACAAATACTTGACACGCAGAAAACAGTAGCAACAAAATGACACGATCAACATGCTACGTCTATTAGTTTGGGTCTAGTCCATCACATGATTCTCCTAATGATGTGATCCCGTTATCAAGTGACAACACTTGCCTATGACAGGAAACCTTGACCATCTTTGATCAACGAGCTAGTCAACTAGAGGCTTACTAGGGACAGTGTTTTGTCTATGTATCCACACAAGTATTGTGTTTCCAATCAATACAATTATAGCATGGATAATAAACGATTATCATGAACTAAGAAATATAATAATAACTAATTTATTATTGCCTCTAGGGCATATTTCCAACACCATCGTCGCCCCTGCACCGACCACGCCGCCGTTGCCACCCTCTACACCGACACCGGCGCCGTGCCTCTGCCCCTGCCCCGACCACGCCGCACCTCTCCTTGGTCAGGCCGGCGACGCCCACCTTGTCCTCTCCTTTGTTTTTTAGATTATATGATGTTTTATTCCAGATTATGTGTATATGTGTGAGTATATGTATGTGTGTATATCTGATCATATGTCCTTTTTTCTAGTTTTTTTATTCATATATATGATGATTTGTTTTTTGCATTTTTATAAAAATGTATATATGTATGTATGTTCTCTGTGCATATAAAAGTTAGATTTTTCGTACATTTGGTTACATTTTAGGTTAGTTTTATCTATATATATTCTCTGATTTAGTACATTTTTGGTTAGTTTCATTTTTAGAATTTTTTTATATATTTAGGAAAAGAAGGAAGAAGGAAGAAGAAGAAAAAGTTTTATATATGCAAAAGTTACATTTTTAGAAAAGTATTATATATAGCTAGGATGATAAGGAAGAAGAAGAAAAAACATGAGAGGAAAAAGGAAAATAAGAAGAGGAAGAAAGGAGAAGAAGAGGATAGGAAGAAGAGGAGAAATAAATAAGAAGAGAAAAAAAGAAGAAAAAGAAGAACATTTTTTTCTTCTTCTTCTCTATTCCTTTCTTCTTCTCCTTTTTTTCTTTTTTTTTGTTCGATCGCTTCTCTTCTATTCCTTTCTTCTTCTCCTCTTGTTATTTCTTCTTTTGTCTTCTTTATTTTTTATGGGGTATGTCGTTGTCGATATACCCCCTCCCGATAACTTCAACACGAGGGGGGGGGGTCGATATACCCCCTCCCCTCGATAACATTATTTTCCCATGTATGTATGTAGTCATTGTCGATATAACCCCCTCCCGGATAACTTCGACAAGAGGGGCGGTCGATATATGTACCCCCTCTCGACCATGATAACTTATACCACAGGAGCACCCCCCGGCCCTCTCGCTCAACCAAAATTCTCGAGGACACCAAAACCCTAGAAAAATCGATGTTGGTCTCCTTCCCCCTCCCGCCGTGCCCCTACTCGACAAACTCTCTCGAGGCCACCGAAATTTACCAAGTTAAACCCGTGAAGCGTTGTCGAGGCCACCCCAAACCCGTGAAGCGTTGTCGAGGCCACCCCAAACCCTTGAAGTGTTGCCGAGGCCACCCCAAACCCTAGAGAAGAAGTGTCGAGGCCACTAATATGATTCCTTATTGTGATTAGCTATCTAGTTCTACGTTTGCCACTAATATATCCATCTGTCATGTTTGAATAATAATTGCCATGTTGTAAATATTTGCAGAAACTATGGAGCACCCCCGAGACGAAGAAACCGAAGAGACTTTGGGGGAAATAATCGCAAAAGGAAGCGATGTCGTCTTGTCGTTTCTCAACGACACCGATGGTCTGGAAGGACAGGGTGAAGAAGAAGGCTATGCTTATGATGGCTCCGTTGACCCATTAATTCCGGTACAATAAGAAGGCGATGATTATACTGGCTCCGGTGACCGAACCGAGTCCGGCCAGGTATATATATTAGTTAAGCCTGTGATGACTAGCTAATTGATGCATTCATTGTTTTCGTATGTACACATATTAATTAACTCTCATCTTTCTTCTTTGTCCAGCCCTCTGGATCGAGCACAACTTCGGTAAAGAGACGAGCCTCGAAGAAAAAGTTGCGCTCGGACGAAAGGTTTGAGATCACAGCAATCACGCGCGATGGCAACCGATTGAACCGTATCGGACAAAGGAAACAATTGCTAATCAGTGCGGGGTTCTTGTTAAGGACAAGATCCTGATCAGTATCCAGGAATGGTTATAGCCTAAGAAGGAAGACCCTGAGGTGTCTTATGTCTCCGATATGCAGAAATAAGATCTTTGGACAACGCTTAAGGCATATTTCACCCTACCGCTAGAGGAGGATTCGGAGATGTCACTTATAGAGAAATTGATCAAGTCTCATGCTCTTAAGAAGATGGCAGAACTATTCAGGAGGTGGAAGAATGAGCTGAAAACGTTTGTCGACAAAGAAATTACACCAGAATTCACCGGCCGGTTTGAGAAGATCAGAGATCACTGGCCCGCATTTGTGGCCCACAAGACATCGGAAAAGAGTAATAAGATGTCAACGACAAACAAGGAAAATGCTGCAAAGAAGAAGCATCACCATCGCACGGGGTCAGGTGGCTACCTCAAAGCCCAACCTTTGTGGGACAAGGCTGAGAATGACCTGATTGCTAAAGGGGTCGAACCAGAGACATTGAACTGGCCAGACCGTTCCCGGACTTGGTTCTTCAGGGTTGGCGGAACCTTGGACCCTGTATCAGGGAAGTGCATTTGGACGGAAGAGCAACTGCTAATACCCGTCACGAGGCTTAAGGAGTATATCAAGAAAGCGTAGCAAGGGACGTTCATTCCAGACAGAGAGAAGGACGAGCTCACAATGGCCCTCGAGAATCCTGAGCACCCTGGACGGACACGTGGCACGCCAGGCTCCGTTCGGTGGAAGGTTGGGTTTCCGGACGTAGGGGGTTACAAATGCCAGGAGAGGAGGAAGAAAGTGGAGCATAGCCAACTGCAGGCGCTGCACGGAAGGGAACAAGGGCTAGAGTAGCGAGAAGCAGATCGCAGCAAACGACCTGCTGAAGCTTCCCTTGAAGCTACCCAGCCATCTCAGCGGAGAAGTAGCGTGGCTTCCACCGAGCAGACTTAGCAGCTGGACCATGTCTTCCCGGCTCATGCTAGCTACCCCGTGGATGCTATCACAGAGTCTCACTATTGCCACCTTATGGCGTGACGGATGACATTTAAAGTCAAGGCGGCTGTTGGAGTTGTTTTACCTACTAAACCTGGCACGACCTACCACGGCCGATCGATTCCAGAAGGATATGCTATGGTGATGGTGGATCAAATAACGGACAGATTTGAGGACCTCGAGCTTGACCACCCTACGGGTGAAGGGGAGATTCGGCTGGGTTCTTCTATGAAGACTACATGCCTATGGCGGAAGGAGCTCATCAACCTTCCGAACTGGACGCCTCCGCCTCCTCCTCCTCCTCCGGCGAGTCAGGGCACTCTGCCTCCTCTTCCAGTGAGTGATCAGGGCACTCAGTCTCCTTCTCCCCCTCCGCCTCCTCCTCCGGCGAGTGATCAAGGCACTCAGTGTCCTTCTCCTCCTCCGGCGAGTGATCAGGGCACTCAGTCTCCTTCTCCGACGCATGGAGGAACTCCGCCTCCTTCTCCGCCTACGCCGGCGCACCCGAGCAGCCAACCTCCTCCTTCTCCGCCTCGTCAACAAGGTCGGCAGAGACCCGCCGCCACTCTGGCTGCTCCGGCGCGTCGTCCTTCTACTCCGCCTCGTAAGAAAGGAAAGACATCCGCAGCCGCTCCGTCTGCTCCGGCATCTAGCAGTACAGCCAGAGGCAGGCAATACAAATACGGTCCTTCTCTGAAGACTCTGGACAAGTTACCATACGAGAGGATCCAGGAGGAAAACGCGAAGATCGTGCAAGCCAAAATGAAAAACTTCTTTGAAGGGGTGAAAGCAAAGAATCATCCACCTCCGGAGGAGAAGATAGACCCGTTAATAGCGAAGCGTACTCTAGCTACCCTGAAGAAACCACCAAAGTCTCCGACAAAAGGCAACTATGAGCGCATTATTACAAAGTCATTTATCAAAGCGGAGCGGTCGGGAAGTACTGTCGGTGGTCAAAGGTTAGCAGAACGATGAGCTGGGAAAAAAGTTGCCCAACTCGGCGAACAAGCGAACCAATCGTTCCCCCCGCTCAAGGTGTCTAGCGATATCGTCGCTAATCATCCGGGGATCTAGTTGCCTGGTACCAATCATGCAGATTACCTGCCCGACGATGCACATTTTGATTTATTGGAGGTGGACAAACAAAAATACGTGTACAGGAAGCCTCTCGTCAAAGATGAAAGATCCCTAACAACGATGATGAGAAGATTCCATGATTGGTACATGAAAACCTGCAAAGAGTCCATGGGGGAGTAATATTTTGACGCTGAGAGTTAGAAAGGAGCATGACCTCGTTGGACTTGAACTGTTGATGGTTCCATTTGAGGAGTTCTTCCCGTTTTTCAATCTAAAGGCCCTCGATAAATTAATGATCACTTGCTACTGCCTGTAAGTAGTCCTACTTCTGTCATTAGATCCCTATATATAGGTCAGCTCTTTCATTGCATGTATTTTTAATTATCCTCTCTATATTATATGCAGATTGAAGATCGTAGAATTGAAGAAAAGACAAATCGGTGATATTGGGTTCATTAACACAAATCGCGTAGATGCATTTATGATTAAATTTCAGGCCAAAGATACCGAGGAAAACCTGCTACAATCGTTTTTATTGAATCAAAACAAAGCTACAATACTCTTCCCTTACGAATTTCAGTGAGTGTTACTGTCTTGTGCATATTCGGTTTCCCTTATTAGTCAAGGTTATGGTAATGTAATTGATGAGTTATGCACACGTGCACAGCTTCCACTATATTCTCCTAGAGATTAAACTTGAGCAGGGACTAGTAACCTTCTTAGACTCGAGACGAAAAAAATCCCAACGAGTATGCGGACATGACTGAAATTCTACAGAAGTAAGTTAAATCAACCATTATCGCACCACATCGATAACTTTGTTCATTTCCTGATATCAAGTAGTTGTTTTCTTTGTCTCGCAGGGTTTGGAAAAAATTCATCTCGAAAACTCCGGGACTGCCGAAGAAGCTGCAATTTAGACACCCGAAAGTAAGTACTATAGTAGCATGTTCCACGTATCTCCTAGTGATTCAAGCGCTAGTTTCATCAATACCATTTAGCATCCTCGCTAACTATCAGTTTGATTGACCTCTATTTCTTGTAAAGTGGTTGTGGCAGGAACCAGGGAATGATTACTGTGGATACTACATTTGCGAGTCCATCCGCCACACGACCTGTGAGCAGGGCTACTCTGACAAACAATATGATGTGCGTAAATAATAATATTCACAATTTTATTTTATTACCATCATTTGTGTTCAGTTTCATTTATTCATATATATGTATTGACCCCCTTCTTCAAATTAGATATTTCGGATGCGGGATGAACTCCTACCAATAGATCGTATGCGAGGAATTCAAGAAGAATTGGCGGCATTCTTTCTTGACCACGTGATTGCTAAAGACGGAGAATACCTTGTGAACCCTAATCAGTTGAATTTTAATTAGGATATTATATTGTAAGAGATAATTATATTGTATATATGTAGCCAGTAGCATCAGATAGATATACGAGAACTTGTTGTTCGACCAATCTCTCAGAGAAGGAGAGGTGGTCAATATCACTTACCTATGTATGCATATGTTCATGACGATCTTCTGTTTCCTTCATTTGCTTACTAGCTAGCGTGTCTAGTCCTCTCTATACATATAGTATGTATGTCGACCAAGCACAGAGATAAGAGAGGACACTTCTCTCTATTCATTAGCTAGCTAACCCAATATATGGAACACCTAAGTTAACCCCCCAAAACCCCCTAACCCCCCCCCCCCTTCAAAAACAAAACCAAAAACCCGAGAACCTGAAATGCTGACGTGTGGATGCCTTTTGGTCCTGGTTGGTGTCACCAACCGGGAGTAAAGGCCCCCCCTACCTGGGCTCGCAGCACCGGGCACATGGAGGCCCTCTGTCCCGGTTCGTGTAAGAACCGGGACTAAAGGCCAAGGGCATTAGTAACGACCTTTTAGTCCCGGTTCCGAAACCGGGACAGAAGGCCCTTACGAACCGGGACAAAAGGCCCTTTTTTTACTAGTGAAACTAGCTTGACAGAAATTCCCATGTGTCCTCAGGAGGGCTTTACCTCCTATAAGAGTTTCTCCAGGCTTGTCCCTTGCTACAAAAGGGATTGGGCCACTTTGCTGCACCTTTGTTATCGTTGTTACTTACTACTTGCTACGAATCTTCTTATCACACAACTACTTGTTACCGATAATTTCAGTGCTTGCAGAGAATACCTTGCTGAAAACCACTTGTCAGATCCTTCTACTCCTCGTTGGGTTCGACACTCTTACTTATTAAAAGGACTACAATAGATCCCCTATACGTGTGGGTCATCAAAGCTCTAGCGATCCTTTTATGGACTGGTGCAAGCATCTCGGAGTTGGAATATACGCTTTGATGAGATGATCAAAGCTTTTGGGTTTGTACATGGTTCATGAGAAACTTGTATTTCCAAAGAAGTGAGTGGGAGCACTATAGTATTTCTGATAAAGTATATGTGGTTGACATATTGGTGATCAGAAGTAATGTAGAATTTCTGTAAAGCATAAAGGTTGTTTGAAAGGGGTTTTTCAAAGGAAGACCTGGATAGAGCTACTTGAATATTGAGCATCAAATCTATGGAGACAGATCAAAATGCTAAATAGAACTTTCAAATGAAATGCATGCCTTGACAAGTTTTTGAAGGAGTTCAAAATAGATCAGCAAAGAAAGAGTTCTTGTCTGTGCTCTAAGGTGTGAAAATGAGTAAGACTCAGAAGCCCGACCACGGCAGAAGAAAGAGAAAGGAAAAAATCGTCCCCTATGCCTTAGCCGTAGACTCTACAGTATGCCATGCTGTGTACCACACCTGATGTGTGCCTTGCCACAAGTCTATTAAGAGGTACAGAGAGTGATCCAGGATTGAATCACTGAACATCGGTCAAAGTTAGCCTTAGTAACTAGTGGACTAAGGAATTTTTCTAAATTATGGAGGTGGTTAAAGAGTTCGTCGTAAAGGGTTACGTTGATGCAAGCTTTGACACTAATCCGAATAACTATGAGTAGTAAAACGGATTCGTATAGTAGAGTAGATATTTGGAGTATATACGAATAGCACGTAGTAGCAGCATCTATAAGATGACATAAAGATTTGTGAAGCACGCACGGATCTGAAAGATTCAGAACCATTGACTAAACCTCTCTCACGAGCAAGACGTGATGAGGCCCCAGAACTATATGGGTGTTGGATTCGTTAGAATCACATGGTGATGTGAACTAGATTAGTGACTCTAGTGCAATTGGGAGACTGTTGGAAATATGCCCTAGAGGCAATAATAAATTAGTTATTATTATATTTCCTTGTTCATAATAATCGTTTATTATCCATGCTAGAATTGCATTGATTGGAAACTCAAATACATGTGTGGATACATAGACAACACACTGTCCCTAGTGAGCCTCTAGTTGACTAGTTTGTTGATCAAAGATGGTCATGGTTTCCTGTCCATAGGCAAGTGTTGTCACTTGATAACGGGATCACATCATTAGGAGAATCATGTGATGGACAAGACCCAAACTATGAACATAGCGTATTGGTCGTGTTGTTTTATTGGTATTGTTTTCTACGTGTCAAGTATTTATTCCTATGACCATGAGATCATATAACTCACTGGCACCGGAGGAATACCTTGTGTGCATCAAATGTCGCAACGTAACTGGGTGACTATAAAGGTGCTCTATAGGTATCTCCTAAGGTTTCCATTGAGTTAGTATGGATCAAGACTGGGATTTGTCACTCCGTGTGACGGAGAGGTATCTCGGGGCCCACTTGGTAATACAACATCACACACAAGCCTTGCAAGCAATGTGACTAAGTGTAAGTCACGAGATATTGTATTATGGAATGAGTAAAAAGACTTGTCAGTAATGAGATTGAAATAGGTATGTGGATACCGACGATCAAATCTCGGGCAAGTAACATACCGAAGGACAAAGGGAATGACATACGGGATTATATGAATCATTGACACTGAGGTTCAACTGATAAGATCTTCAAAGAATATGTAGAATCCAATATGGGCATCCAGGTCCCGCTATTGGACATTGACCGAGGAGTACCTCGGGGCATGTCTACATAGTTCTCGAACCCGTAGGGTCTGCACACTTAAGGTTCGACGATGTTTTAGTATAGTTGAGTTATGTGCGTGGTTACCAAATGTTTTTCAGAGTCCCGGACGAGACCACGGACGTCACGAGGGTTTCTCAAATGGTCCGGAGACGAAGATTGATATATAGGATGACTTCATTTGGTTACCGAAAAGTTTTCAGGCATTACGGGGAATGTACCGGGAGTGACGAATGGGTTCTGGAAGTTCACCGAGAGGGGGGCAACCATCCCGGGGAAGCCCAAAGGACTTATGGGTGGTGCACCAGCCCTTAGTGGGCTGGTGGGACATCCCAATAAGGCCTATGCTCCATAAGAGAAAAACCAAAGAAAGAAAAAAAAAAGAAAAGGTGGGAAGGAAGAGAAGGACTCCACTTTCCAATCCTAGTTGGACTAGGATTGGAGTAGGACTCCTCATGTCCCTGTTGGCCGGCGCACCTTGGGGACTTGGTCCTCAAGGCAAGTATCCTCCCCCTCCCTTCTATGTATAGTTGTGCTTTAGGGATGATTTGAGACAACTTTTGCCACGTGCAACTCAGATCTAGACACCATAGTTCTTCCTCTAGATTGTATTTCTGCGGAGCTCGGGCGGAGCCCTGCAGGAATACATCCTCACCACCACCGGAGCACCGTCACGCTGCCGGAGAGCTCATCTACTTCTCTATCTTGCTTGCTGGATCAAGAAGGCCGAGATCTTCGTCGAGCTGTACGTGTGCTGAACGCGGAGGTGCCGTCCGTTCGGCACTAGATCGGAACGGATTGTGAGACGGATCGCAAGACGGTGCGTGCAACGGATCACGGGACGGTTCGTGGGACGGATCGCGGGACGGTTCGTGGGACGGATCGCGGGACGGTTCGTGGGGCTGATTGAGGGATGTGAAGACGTTCCACTACATCAACCGCGTTTCTTAACGCTTCCTGTTGTGCGATCTACAAGGGTACGTAGCTCCAAATCTCCTCTCGAGATGGACATCACCATGATAGGTCTTCTTGTGCGTAGCAAAGTTTTTGTTTCCCATGCAACATTCCCTAACATACTCATCATACAAAAAATTAGTGCCAAACATTTTAATAACTTCTTATTCTAACACTTGAGCACAATTTTCCTTTCCATCAATTTCACGAAAGACATTGAAAAGATGAAGCATATGAGGCAACCTCAATTCCATTTTTTCTAGTTTTCTTTTATAAAACTAAACTAGTGAAAAACAAGAAACTAAAAGATTTGATTGCAAGATCTAAAGATATACCTTAAAGCACTCACCTCCTCGGCTAAGGCGCTAGAAAAGAGCTCGTTGTTGGGATGTGAGTGCCGCTTACATAACCTCCCCCGCAATGGCGCTAGAGAAGAGCTTCATTGACGGGATGTGAGTGCCACTTACCTAACCTCCCCGACAATAGCGCCAGAAAAGAGTTTAATGTCTACTACACAACCTTCTTCTTGTAGACTCATGTTGGGCCTCCAACCGCAGAGTTTTTAGGACAATAGCAAATTTCCATCAAGTGGATGACATATGGTTTATCAATCCGTGGGAGGTGTAGGATGAAGATGGTATCTCTCAAGCAACCCTGCAATCAAGTAACAAAGATTCTCTTGTGTCCCCAACACACCTAATACAATAGTATATTGTATAGGTGCACTAGTTTTGCGAAGAGATGGTGATACAAGTGTAATATGGATGGTAGATATATGTTTTTGTAATATGAAGCATGATAAGAAGAACAAGATAACAAATAGTAAACAGCGAGCAAAATGTTGTATAAATGCTTGGAAACAAGGCCTAGGGTCCATATTTCACTAGTGCAAGTTCTCTCAACAATACTAACATAGTTGAATCATATATAAATCCCTCACATGCGACAAAGAGGTCACTCCAAAGTCACAAATAGCGGAGAACAAACTAAGAATTTATTGTAGCGTACGAAACCACCTCAAAGTGATCTTTTCTGATCAATCTTATGAGCTATCCCTATAAGTGTCACGAACAGCCCTAGAGTTCGTACTAAAATAACACCTTAAGATATACATCAACCAAAACCCTAATGTCACCTAGATAATCCAATGTCACCAAAAGTACCCATGGGCATGATTATACGATATGCATCACATAATTTCAGATTCATCATGTTCAATCCAACAGAAAGAACTTCAAAGAGTACCCCAAAGTTTCTACGAGAAAATCAAGACGAAAACATGTGCCAACCCCTATGCATAGAATCCCAAGGTCAAGGAACCCGCAAGTTGATCACCAAAACATACATCAAGTGGATAAATAGAACATCCCATTATCACAACAGATATCCCATCGCAAGACATACATCAAGTGTTCTCAAATCCGATAAGAAACCTTCAAAGGGAAAACTCACACTAGTAGAAAAGAGGGATTTGGTCCACTTGATGAAATCCCATTAGTCCCGGTTCACTTACGAACCGGGACCCATGGGGGCATCGGTCCCCGTTCGTGAGGCCAGGGCGCCGGCTGGGCCTCGTGGGCCATTGGTCCCGGTTCGTCTCGCCCCTTTGGTCCCGGTTCCAGACACGAACCGGGACCAATGTGGCTTCCTCCTAGCCCACAACAATTGGTCCCGGTTTTTGGTTGGAACCGGGATCAAATGTTGTCCTTCACTCTCGGTTCCGTCCACAAACTGGGACCAATGCTTGGCCTATATATAGCACCCGACCGCGGGGAGAGCAGTGCACTGCTCTATTTTTTTGGCCGGCCGTGGGAGAGCTTTGTGGTGCTCTAGCTCACCTCCTATGCACATGAGGTGTTCGATGAAATGCCCAAGCCACACTTAAGCTTTCTCCTCTCGAAGCTCCTTGTCCAAGCTCCATTTTCCTCTACTTTTGTGTAGCTTTGGCGTTTTGTCCTTGTCCCGTCTCCGTCCTCACCGTCATCGATCGCCCGCGCCCATCTCGGTGTGGGCACCACCGTGGTTAGTCTCTTCTTCTTATCCTCTTTCTAAAAGGAAAAAGTTCCTACTTGTATTATTTGGATAGATAATTGTGTAATTTTCTTACTTCTATTATTATTTGTTATTATATAGTGCAATGGTTTTGGTATCCGCCTACGTCCGCCCTCGTCCTGTCTATGATTCGGATGTGGTTTATATTTTATTTTACAACTATTTGTTTTATTTAGTGTTTGTGACAATTATGCCTACCAACGTGACATAGACTTTTTTATCTAGGAGGTATGTGAACCAGAAATTCGAACCGACATACAAATTCTTGCCGAGAAGTGAAATTTGGTTGAAAAAGAAAACAGTAACTTGAGGGAAAAATTACAAAGAGTTGAAGAGGAGAATATGATATTGGAGTTGGATGTTGCCGATGTGCATGAGGATCACAAGATCAAGATGAATGCAATGCGCTTGAAGATTAGAAACATTAGAAAATATGCCATTCATACCGAGTCTTGGTATCATTATACCGTTGGATCAATTTGTACCTTAGTTGCGATTATGATAACATTTGTTGTTGCATTTAAAATTAGTAGTTTCAATGTATGTTCTAATTAGATGCTCTAGAGAGCTATATGTTGTTGAATAATGAGAACTATGTAAGAATGTTATGTATTTATTTTGGTCACTACTATTAATTTGGCTTTAATGTGATGATGAATTTCTATTAATTTGGTCACTTCTCTATTCATGATATGATGTAATGGTTTTTAATACACAAACCTAATACGTCTCAAACGTATCTACAATTTTTTATGGTTTCATGCTGTTATCTTGTCATCCTTGGATGTTTTATGTACCTTTTATATCTTTTTTGGGACTAACTTATTAATTCAGTGCCAAGTGCCGGTTCCTGTTTTTTCTGTGTTTTTGGCTCTTTTCAGATCTGATTTTGGAACGGAGTCCAAACGGAATAAAATCCCCGAAAAGATTTTTTTCCGAACGGAAGAAGATCAGTGGGCTTGAGGGCCAAGCCAGGAGGGCTACATGGGGCCCACAAGCCCCCCATCCGCCACCAGGGGGCGGAGGCCAGCAGGCTTGTGGCCTCCCTGGCGCCCCCCTGACCTAGATCCTTCGCCCATATATTCCCTAAAATCCAGAAAAAAATCAAGGGATCCACGAAAATACTTTTCCGCCGCCGCAAGCTTCCGTTTCCGCGAGATCTCATGTGGAGACCCTTCCCGGTGCCCTGCCGGTGGGGACTTTGGAGTTGGAGGGCTTCTACATCAACATCATCGCCCCTCCAATGACTCGTGAGTAGTTCACTTCAGACCTACGGGTCCATAGTTAGTAGGTAGATGGCTTCTTCTCTCTCTTGGATCTTCAATACAAAGTTCTCCATGATCTTCATGGAGATCTATCCGATGTAATACTCTTTGGCGGTGTGTTTGTCGAGATCTGATGAATTGTGGATTTGTAATCAGATTATCTATGATATATATTTGAGTCTTTGCTGATTTCTTATATGCATGATTTGATATCCTTGTAAGTCTCTCCGAGTCTTGGGTTTTGTTTGGCGAACTAGATCTATGATTCTTGCAATGGGAGAAGTGCTTGGTTTTGGGTTCTTACTGTGTGGTGACCTTTCCCAGTGACAGTAGGGGCAGCAAGGCACACATCGTGTAGTTGCCATCAAGGGTAACAAGGTGGGCTCTGTCGTAGATTTGAGATTGTCCATCTACATCATGTCATCTTGCTTAAGGCATTACTCTGTTGTTTTGGACTTAATACACTAGATGCATGATGGATAGCGGTCGACGTGTGGAGTAATAGTAGTAGATGCAGAAAGTATCGGTCTACTTGTTTTGGACGTGATGCCTGTGGATATAATCATTGCCATAGATGACGTCATGACTTTGCGCGGTTCTATCAATTGCTTGACAGTAATTCGGCCACCCACCGTCTACTTGCTTTCATGAGAGAAGCCACTAGTAAACACTACGGCCCCCGGGTCTATTCACACCTATCGTTTCCACTTTCACTTTTACTTTGCTTTGTTACTTGGTTGCTTTCAGTTCTCACGTGGCGAACAATCTATAAGGGATTGACAACCCCTTCATAGCGTTGGGAGCAAGCTTTTTGTGTTTGTGCAGGCTCTTATGATACTCCTTAACTGAATCGATACGTTGGTTCCCAAACTGAGGGAAATACTCACTTCCGCTGTGCTACATCACCCTTTCCGCTTCGAGGGAACACCAACGCAAGTCTCCAAGGCCCCGGGGGAAATCCTTTGCATATGTTCCTAGGAAGTCCCTTAAGGCGTAGCCGTAGCAGAAGGATTCCTGGTGCCGTTGTTGAGGAGAATCAAGACTTCTCCCATCAGCACGTATTTCTGGCGCCTTTGGAAGGTCTTTTGTTGCAGTAGCAGAAGTATTTCTGGCGCCGTTGCCGGGGAAGGGGAGATCTATCCAAGTAGGTCTCACAAACTCATCTCTTTCATTTACTTTTTTGCCAGTTGCCTCTCGTTTTCCTCTCCCCCACTTCACATTTTCTGTTTTCATTTGCCTTTCTCCTTTGCCTTTTTCGTTTGCCTTTTTCGTTCGCCGTTTTCTCTCGATTGCCTTTCGTTGCTTGTGTACTATGTGGCTTCAATATGCTTGTATCTTCGCTTGCTGAAAATGTAGTGATATGGATCCTCATCCACTTGCTAATCTCTTTAAGAGACCCACTTATGTGGAATGAATTGCTAGTGAGTTGAGGGCACTTGACTATCTTTATGGAGTTTTGCTTGAGATGCGTGATTCTGAAAATTGTGAGGAAGAAATTTATGAAGTGATTCACGAGGGCTCCTTGGATGAAAAGCATGATTGCAATGGTTTCACTATAAATCCTATTAGTGAAAATCATGCTAAAAATATGCAAAACCCTAAGCTTGGGGATGCTAGTTTTGCTATGTCCCCTACTTGTTGCAATAATCATTATTGGGGTGATGATCTTTCTTATGATCTTGAAAATTTGTTTAAGCCTCATGATGAGTATGATATTTGCAACAATATTGAAAGTGGGATTGGAGAAGTCATGACTTTATTTGATGATAATCCCACTAGTTTTGAAGAGAGTCAACTTTGCATGCATGTGGATCACGAAAAGAATATCCTATGTAATAGTTACATTGTTGAATTCACATATGATCCCACATGTAATTATTATGACAAAGGTTTGGTGTTAGAAACTTTCATATCACTAAATCACCTCTCGTGATGTTGAGATTGCTCTTGTCTCTTTCTTCTTCCTTGCATATGGCAGCTATTGGTTGTCTTGGCAATTTGTTTTCCTATAAAATGCCTATGCATAGGAAGTATGTTAGACTTAGATGTGATTTTCCCATGCTTTAGGATGCTCTCGTTGTGCTTCAATTCTTGTCTTTTGCGAGAGCAACATTGAATGCCTAGCTAAGGGCGTTAAACAAAAGCGCTTGTCGGGAGGCAACCCAACGAAATTATCCTTTTTCTTTCTGTTTTTTGTTTTCCACACTTCCATAATTCTGTTATAATTGTGTGTTTTGTGTTTCTTTTTGTGTTTGTGCCAAGCAAAACCGTTATGATTAGTCTTGGGGATGATCGTTTGGTAATGCTGGAAAAGACAAAAACTTTCTGCTCACGAAAAGAATTTTCATTTTTGTTCTGTAAGAGCTTTCGAGTTGATTCTTTTTTCTGCTGATTTCTACGCAAATTCTTAACTCTATAGTAATTTTTCAGAATTTTTGAAGTATCACAATTATGCAAAATATACAGATTGCTACAGACTGCTCTGCTGTTAACAGATTCAGTTTTTGTTTTGTTGGTTGCTTATTTTGATGAAACTATGGATAGTATCGGGGGGGTATTAGCCATGGAAGATTGAAAATACAGTAACCCAACATCAGCATAAGTAGAATTTAAGTTTTCTACAGTACCTAAGGAAGTGGTGGTTTGCTTTTTCATACTAATGTTATCACGAGTTTCTGTTTAAGTTTCGTGTTGTGAAGTTTTCAAGTTTTGGGTGAAGTTCTTATGGACAAAGAGATAAAGATTGGCAAGAGCTCAAGCTTGGGGATGTACCCCAAGATATTCAAGGATGCCGTAAAAGCCTAAGCTTGGGGATGCCCCGGGAAGGCATCCCCTCTCTCGTCTTCAATCCATCGGTAACGTTACTTGGGGCTATATTTTTATTCACCACATGTTATGTGTTTTTGCTTGGAGCGTCTTGTATCATAGGAGTCTTTTATTTTTGTTGTGTCACAATCATCCTTGCTGCACAACTAGAGAGATAGACATGCAATCACCGTGATTTTGTCGAGCTTCACTTATATCCTTTGGTAGACAATTCAGCTGACATGTGCTTCACTTATATCTTTTGAGCTAGATACTTTTGCTCTATGTGCTTCACTTATATCTTTTAGAGCACAGTGGTGCATGTCTTGGTACTTGATCTATGCTTTGAAAGTAGTCTCAAAAGGGGTAGTTATCCAAAGGGATACGAAAACTTCCACCTTCATGTGCATTGAATAGTTAGAGAAGTTTGATTCATCTCGACTAGTTTTGAGTTGTGGTTATGGTAATATTGAAGTTATGCTAGTAAGGTGTTGTGGATCTAGAAATACTTGTGTTGAAGTTAGTGATTCCAGTAGCATGCACGTATGGTGAACCGCTATGAGATGAAACCTGAGCATGATTAGTCTATTGATTGTCATCCTTTGTGTGGCGGTCGGGGTCGCGCGATGGTTTATACCTACCAACCCTTCCCCTAGGAGTATGCGTTGAATGCTTTGTTTTGATTACTAATAAAACTTTTGCAACAAGTATATGAGTTCTTCATGACTAATGTTGAGTCCATGGTTTAGATGCATTTTCACCTTCCACCATCACTATCTTCTTAGTGTCGTGCAACTTTCGCCGGTGCACAAAACCCACCATTAGCCTCCCTCTAAACAGCCACCATACCTACCTACTATGGCTTTTTCAAAGTCATTCCGAGATATATTGCCATGCAACTACCACCATGACATGTGCCACCACATCTACATTGCCATTGCATGATCGTAAGATAGCTAACATGATGTTTCCATTAATGTCTATGCCATGCTAGATCATTGTCACGGTACACTACCGAAGGCATTCCATATAGAGTCATCGTTGCTCTAAGTTTTGAGTTGAAAGTGTGATCATCATCATTGATGGAGCATTGTCCCATGTGAGGAAATAAAAGAGGGCAAATATGCCGACCAAAAAAAAGAGGCCAAAGAGCCCACCAAAAAAATGAGAGAAAAAGAGAGAAGGGACAATGCTACCACTTTTCCACACTTGTGCATATTAAGCACCATGATCTTCATGATTGAGAGTCTCTCGTTTGGTCACCACCATATAGCAAGTGGGAAATTTTCATTATATAACTTGGCATGTATATTCCAATGATAGGCTTCCTCAAAATTGCCTTAGGTCTTCGTGAGAAAGCAAGTTGGATGCACACCCACTAGTTTTCTTTAAGAGCTTTCACATCCTCTTAGCTCTGGTGCATCATTTGTATGGCAATCCCTACTCATTCACATTGATATCTATTGATGACATCTCCACAGCTCATTGATATGCCTACTTAATGTGACCATCTTCTCCTTGTTTTTTCTTGCAACCTCCACCACACTCCACACCACTTATAGTGCTAAAACCATGGCTCACACTCATGTATTGCGTGAGAATTGAAAAGGTTTGAGAAAGTAAAGGTGTGAAACAATTACTTGGCCAATACCGGGGTTGTGCATGATTTAAATTCGTATTGCAATGATGATAGAGCATAGCCAGACTATATGCTTTTGTAGGGATAACTTTCTTTTGGCCTTGTTATTTTGAAAGTTCATGATTACCTTGCTAGTTTGCTTAAATTATTATTGTTTCCATGTCAATAGCAAACTATTGTTTTGAATCTAATGGATCTGAACATTCACGTCACATAAGAGGAGTTACAAAGGACATCTATGCTACGTAGCATGAAAGCATCAAAAATTCATTCTTTGTCACTTCCCTACTCGAGGACGAGCAGGAGTTAAGATTGGGGATGCTTGATACGTCTCAAACGTAACTATAATTTTTGATGGGTTCATGCTGTTATCTTGTCATCCTTGGATGTTTTATGTACCTTTTATATATTTTTTGGGACTAACTTATTAATTCAGTGCCAAGTGCCAGTTCCTGTTTTTTCTGTGTTTTTGGCTCTTTTCAGATCTGATTTTGGAACGGAGTCCAAACGGAATAAAATCCCCGAAATAAATTTTTCCTGAACGGAAGAATATCAGGGGGCTTGAGGGCCAAGCCAGGAGGGCTACAGGGGGCCCACAAGCCCCCAATCCGCCACTAGGGGGGGGGGCGGCCAGCAGGCTTGTGGCCTCCCTGGCTCCCCCCTGACCTAGATCCTTCGCCTATATATTCCCTAAAATCCATAAAAAAATCAAGGGATCCGCAAAAAATACTTTTCCGCCGCCGCAAGCTTCCGTTTCCGCGAGATCTCATCTGGAGACCCTTCCCGTTGCCCTGCCGGAGGGGACTTTGGAGTTGGAGGGATTCTACATCAACATCATCGCCCCTCCAATGACTCGTGAGTAATTCACTTCAGACCTACGGGTCCGTAGTTAGTAGCTAGATGGCTTCTTCTCTCTCTTGGATCTTCAATACAAAGTTCTCCATGATCTTCATGGAGATCTATCCGATGTAATCCTCTTTGGCGGTGTGTTTGTCGAGATCCAATGAATTGTGGATTTGTGATCAGATTATCTATGATATATATCTGAGTGTTTGCTGATTTCTTATATGCATGATTTGATATCCTTGTAAGTCTCTCCAAGTCTTAGGTTTTGTTTGGCCAACTAGATCTATGATTCTTGCAATGGGAGAAGTGCTGGGTTTTGGGTTCTTACCGTGTGGTGACCTTTCCCAGTGACAGTAGGGGTAGCAAGGCACACATCGTGTCGTTGCCATCAAGGGTAACAAGGTGGGCTATGTCGTAGATATGATATTGTCCATCTACATCATGTCATCTTGCTTAAGGCGTTTCTCTGTTCTTTTGGACTTAATACACTAGATGCATGCTGGATAGCGGTCGACGTGTGGAGTAATAGTAGTAGATGCAGAAAGTATCGGTCTACTTGTTTTGGACGTGATGCCTATAGATATAATCATTGCCATAGATGACGTCACGACTTTGCGCGGTTCTATCAATTGCTCGAGAGTAATTCGTTCACCCACCGTCTACTTGCTTTCATGAGAGAAGCCACTAGTAAACACTACGGCCCCCGGGTCTATTCACACCTATCGTTTCCACTTTTGCTTTTACATTGCTTTGTTACTTTGTTGCTTTCAGTTCTCACTTGGCGAACAATCTATAAGGGATTGACAACCCCTTCATAGCGTTGGGAGCAAGCTTTTTGTGTTTCTGCAGGCTCTTGTGATACTCCTTCACTGGATCGATCCCTTGGTTCTCAAACTGAGGGAAATACTTACCACCGCTGCGCTACATCACCCTTTCCGCTTCGAGGGAACACGAACGCAAGGCTCCAAGGCCACGGGGGAAATCCTTTGCATATTTGCCTAGGAAGTCCCTTAAGGCATAGCCGTAGCAGAAGGATTCCTGGTGCCGTTGTTGAGGAGAATCAAGACGTCTCCCGTCAGCACGTATTTCTGGCGCCTTTGGAAGGTCTTTTGTTGCAGTAGCAGCACCCATGCGGAAAAAATGAAATAAGTTCGAAAAAATGAAATGACTTTTGTAACAGATGATTTTTCGTATGAAACCTTTATACTTCAAAAGAGATTGTCCGATTTGTACACGAAGTGCATACAGTTTTGAATCATGTCGAATCATGTGATTAATAGATCTTGTTGGAATTTCTTGAATCATGTCGAGTCATGTCGAATCATGTCGAATCATGTGAAGAATCGATATTGTTGGAATTTCTTGAATTATGTCGAATCATGTGGAATCATGTCGAATCATGTGAAGGACAGATCTTGTTGGCATTTCTTGAATCATGTCGAATCATGTGAAGAAAAGATCTTGTTGGAATTTCTTGAATCATGTTGAATCATGTGAAGAATAGATCTTGTTGGAATTTCTTGAATCATGTCAAATCATGTCAAATCATATGAAGAATGGATCTTGTTGGAATTTCTTGAATCATGTTGAATCATGTCGAATCATGTTGAATCATGTTGAATCATGTGAAGAATATATCTTGTTGGCATTTATTGAATCATGTCGAATCATGTGGAGCTTGGTGAAGAACCACCTATTCTTGTCGGTCTTGAACCTCTCCTTGAGCTTGGCCTTGGCGGACTTGGCGGCGGTGAGCTTCTTGTCCTTGGTGGTGAGGGAGTCATGAGCGTCGAAGGCCACCTCCATGAGGTCGACGCCGAGGGAATAGTATGCCGTCAAGATATCGTTTCTGGCACTTTTGTTATCATACTACTTTGATGCTGATACTTTGCTTGCAGATACTAATCTTTCAGGCGTGGTTGATTCTAACACATTCAGCTGCTAATACTTGAGAATATTCTTCCACTTCCTGTTGGGCGCAACAAATTTGGGTTGAATACTGTACCCTCGAAAAACTGTCGCGAACCGACGCGCTGGTGGCCCATTGCAAGACAATTGCTAATTGTTGAGCAACTGGGAGCAGTTATGGCTCCGTTGCCGTGGAGGCATCAAGTCAGGAACACGTCAACAACATTTCTCTAGTGTCATTGCCGGGGACTGCTAGCAGACCTCCGACAAGATTCTTTGCCTACAAAGTAAAGGAGAAAAGCTCAAATCGTTGAGCATGTTCTTAGAATGTCTGAGTACAAAAATCACTTGAATCAAGTGGGAGTTAATCTTCTAGATGAGATAGTGATGGTTCTCCAAAGTCACTGCTACAAAGTTGCTAGAGCTTCCTGATGAACTATAACATGTCAAGGATAAATATGATGATCCTTGAGTAATTCGCAATGGTTGACACTGCGAAAGTCGAAATCAAGAAGGAGGATCAATTGTTGATGGTTAGTAAAACCACTAGTTTCAAGAAGGGCAAAGGCTAGATTGAACCCAAACCCGAGACTAAGTGCTTCTTTTATGAGGGGAACAGTCACTGAGGCGGAGCTACCCTAGATACTTGGTAGATAAGAAGGTTGGCAAAGTCGACAAAAGTATATTTGATATAGATGATATTGATGTGTGCTTTACTGCTACTCCTAGTAGCACGAGGGTATTGGATACCGGTTCGGTTGCTAAGTGATTAGTAGCTCGAAATGAAAGCTACGGTATAAACGGAGACTAGCTAAAGGCGGGGTGACGATAGGTGTTGGAAGTGTTTCCAAGGTTGATGTGATCAAACATCACACGCTCCCTCTATCATCTGGATCGGTGGTAAAACCTAAATAATTGTTATTTGGTGTTTGCGTTGAGCATGAATATGATTGGATCGTGTTTATTGCAATATAATTATTCATTTAAAGAGAAAAATAGTTATTATATTTGCTTGAATAAATACCCTCAAGGGTTTATTGAATCTCGATCGTAGTGTTACACATGTTCGTAATAGTGGTGCCAAAAGATACAAAGTAATAATGATAGTACCAATTAGTTGTGGCACTGCCACTTGAGTCATGTTGGTGTAAAATGCATGAAGAAGCTCCATGCTGATGGATATTTGTACTCACTCATTTTTGAAACGTTTGAGACATGCAAACCATACCTGTTGGTATAAACGCATGAAGAAACTCCATGCGGATGGATCATTTGGACTCACTTGATTTTGAATCACTTGAGACATGCGGATCATGGCACAGGAAACAACAGAGTAACTTGTTGGGCGTAATACATTTTTGATATGTGCAGTGCAATGAGTGCTGAGGCATGCAGTGGATATCGTTATGTTGTTACTTCACTGATGATTTGAGTAGATACACGAGTATTTACTTGATGAATCACAAGTCTAAAATATAGAAAAGTTCAAAGCTATTTCAGAGTGAAGATCATCGTGACAAGAGGATAAACAATCTACGATATGATCATAGAGATGAATATCTGAGTTACGAGTTTTGGTACGCAGTTAAGACAATGTGGAAATTGTTTCGCAGTTCATGCCAGCTAGAACACCATAGTGTGATGATGTGTCTAAACGTCATAGCCGCGCCCTATTGGATATAGCGCATACTATGATGTCTCTTATCGAATTACCACTATCGTTTATGGGTTATGCATTAGAGACAACCACATTCACTTTAAATAGGGCACCGCATATTTCCGTTGAGATGACACAGTGGTTTAGAGAAACATAAGCTGTCGTTTCTTATAAGTTTGGGGCTGCGACGCTTATCTGAAAAAGTTACAGTCTGATAAGCTCGAACCAAAAAGCGGATAAAAGCATCTTCATAGGATATCCAAAACAGCTGGATACATCTCCTATCTCAGATCCGGAAGCAATGTGTTTGTTTCTAGAAACGGGTCCTTTCTCGTGGAAAGGTTTCTCTCGAAAGAATTGAGTGGGAGGGTGGTGGAACTAGATGAGGTTAGTGAACCGTCACTTCAACCAGTGTGTAGCAGGGCGCAGGAAGATGTTCTTGTGGCGCCTACACCAATTGAAGTGGAAACTGATGATGGTGATCATTGAGCTTCAGATCAAGTTACTACAAACCTCGTAGGTCGACAAGGTGGCGTACTACTGCAGAGTGGTATGGTAACCCTATCTTAGAGGTCATGTTGTTGAACAACAATAAACATACGAGCTATGGAGAAGCGATGGTGGGTTCGGATTCCTAAAAATGGCTGGAGGCCATGAAAGTTGAGAGAGGATCAATGTATGAAAACAAAGTGTAGACTTTGGGAGAACTGCTTGATGGTCGTAGGACAATTAAGTAAAGATGGATCTTTCAAAGGAAGACACACGATGATGGTGACTATTCACCATTAAGAAAAGCTCGATTTGTCGCAAAGATGTTTCCGACAAAATTCAAAGAGTTGACTATGATAAGACTTTCTCACTCGTAGCGATGCTAAAAGTCTGTTAGAATTATGTTAGTAGTTGCTGCATTATTTATGAAATATTGCACATAGGATGTCAAAACATTGTTTCCTCGACGGTTTCCTTGAGGAAAGATTGTATGTGATACAACCAAAAGGTTTTGTCGATCCTAAAGATATTAACAAGTATACAAGCTTGATACGTCCATTTTGCATCATGCTTTCATGTTGATATTTATCGCTTTATGGGCTGTTATTACACTTCACGGTGCAATACTTATGCCTTCTCTATCTTAATTTTCAAGGTTTACATGAAGAGGGAGAATGCCGGCAGGTGGAATTCTCGCGTGAAAAAGGAGCAAGTTTGAGATATCTATTATGCGCAACTCCAAAAGCCGTGAAAATCAACGAGGATTTATTTTGGAATTTATAAAAAATACTGGGCCGAAGAAGTACCAGAGGGGAGCCAGCAGGAGGCCACAAGCCTGCTAGGCGCGGCCCCCCTAGCTATAAGGAGGGTTTCGTTCCGAAAAAATCAAGAGGAGGCTTTCGGGAGGAATCGCCGCCGCCACGAGGCGGAACATGAGAAGAACCAATCTATAGATCCGGCAGGGTCGTCCTGCCGGGGAAACTTCCCTCCCGGAGGCGGAAATCCTCGCCATCGGCATCACCAACACTCCTCTCATCGGAGGGGACTCATCACCATCAACATATTCATCAGCACGATCTAATCTCCAAACCCTAGTACATCTCTTGTAACCAATCTTCCTCTCGCAACTCCGATTGGTACTTGTAAGGTTGCTAGTAGTGTTAATTACTCTTTGTAGTTGATTCTAGTTGGATTACTTGGTGGAAGATTATATGTTCAGATCTTTGATGCTATTCATTACCTCTCTAGTCATGAATATTATTATGCTTCGTGATTAGTCACTTTTGTTCCTGAGGACATGGGATAAGTCATGCTATAAGTAGTCATGTGAATTTGGTATTCAGTCGATATTTTGATGTGTTGTATGTTGTTTTTCCTCTAGTGGTGTTATGTGAACGTCGACTACATAATACTTCACCATTATTTGGGCCTAGAGGAAGGCATTGGGAAGTAGTAAGTAGATGATGGGTTGCTGGAGTGACAAAAGCTTAAACCCTAGTTTATGCGTTGCTTCGTAAGGGGCTGATTTGGATCCACTAGTTTAATGCTATGGTTAGACTTTGTCTTAATTCTTCTTTCGTAGTTGCGGATTCTTGTGAGAGTGGTTAATCATAAGTGGGATTCTTGTCCACGTAAGGGAAGTACCCAAGCACCGGTCCACCCACATATCAAACTATCAAAGTAGCGAACGTGAATCATATGAACTTGATGAAAACTAGCTTGACAGAAATTCCCATGTGTCCTCGGGAGCGCTTTACCTCCTATAAGAGTTTCTACACGCTTGTCCCTTGCTACAAAAGGGATTGGGCCACTTTGCTACACCTTTTTTACCGTTGTTACTTGCTACTTGCTACGAATCTTCTTATCACCCAACTACTTGTTATCGATAATTTCAGTGCTTGCATAGAATACCTTGCTGAAAACCACTTGTCAGATCCTTCTGCTCCTCGTTGGGTTCGACACTCTTACTTATCGAAAGGACTACGATATATCCCCTATACTTGTGGGTCATCAAGACTCTTTTCTGGCGCCTTTGCCGGGGAGTGAAGCGCCTTTGGTAAGTGGAATTTGGTAAGGAAACAATTATATAGTGTGGTGAAATTTATTGTCACTTGTTTCTATGGAAACTAATCCTTTGAGGAGCTTGTTCGGGGTATCTTCACCTAAAACGGAAGCACAAGGAGTTGCTCCTGAACCTGCTGCACCTACTGAAAATATTTTCACTGAATTTCCTTCGGGTATGCTTGAGAAACTGCTCGCTAATCCTTTTACAGGAGATGGAACATCACATCCCGACTTGCATCTAATCTATGTAGATGAAGTTTTTGGTTTATTTAAGCTTGTAGGTTTGCCCGAGGATGAGTTCAAGAAGAAGTTATTTCCATTATCTTTGAGGGATAAGGTGCTGACATGGTATAGACTATGTGATGATATGGGATCCTGAAACTACAACCGGTTGAAATTGGAATTTCATCAAAAGTTTTATCCTATGCATCTAGTACATCGTGATCAGAATTATATTTATAATTTTTGGCCTCGTGACAGTGAAAGCATCGCTCAAGCTTGGGGGAGGCTTAAATCAATGTTATATTCATGCCCCAACCATGAGCTCTCGAGAGAAATTATCATTCAGAACTTCTATGCTCGGCTTTCTCATGATGATCGCACCATGCTTGATACTTCTTGTACCAGTTTTTTTATGAAGAGAGATATTGACTTCAAATGGAATTTATTGGAAATAATTAAACGCAACTCTGAAGATTGGAAGCTTGATGAAGGTAAGGATTCAGGTATGAATTTCAAGTTTGATTGCGTTAAATCCTTTGTCGAAACAAATACTTTTTGTGATTTTAGGGCTAAGTATGGACTTTACTCTGAGATAGTAGCTTCTTTGTGTGAATCATTTGCTGCTCGTATTGGTCTCCCCAAAGAGAAGTCGTTTAAATATCATCCTCCCTTAGAAGTCAATGTAGTGAAACCCAATCCAGTTGAAGAGAAAGTCATTGCCTATATTGATCCTATTGTTCCTAGTGCTTACGTTGAGAAACCACCTTTCCCTATTAGGATAAAGGATCATTCTAAAGCTTGAACTGTGATACGTAGGGGCTACATCTACACCGCCTGAGAAAATTAGATTTGAACCTAGCATTTCTATTATCAAAGATCTCCTGTCCGACAATGTCAAGGGCCATGATATTCACTTCTGTGAAGATGTTGCTAGAATTCCTAAACCTCATGCTAGAGACATAGTCCTCTTGTTGGCACGCCTGTTGCTTCTGCTAAGACAGGAGATCATTGTTATCATGGTCTATGTGATATGGGTTCTAGTGTTAGTGCAATACCTCGATCCTTATATGATTAAATCAAAGACGAGATTGCACCTGTCGAGATAGAACCCATTGATGTCACTATTCAGCTTGGCAATAGAGATATTATCTGGCCTTTGGGAATAGCTAGAGATGTTGAAGTCTTGTGTGGTAAAACGAAGTATCCTGTTGATTTCCTCGTTCTTGCTACCACACAAGATAGCTTTTGTACCATCATATTTGGCAGACCTTTCCTCAATACTGTCAACACTCATATTGACTGTGAGAAACAAACTTTCACTTTTGGCTTTGAAGGTGTGTCACATGAGTTCAATTTCTCCAAGTTTGGTAGACAATCTCATGAAAAATAGTTGCCTAGTAAGGATGAAACTATTGCCCTAGCTTCTATTGTTGTGCCTCCTACTGATCCTTTAGAGCAATACTTGCTTGAGCATGAAAATTATATGCATATGGATGAAAGGGATGAGATAGATAGAGTTATCTTTGAACAATATCCTATCCTTAAGAATAATTTGCCTGTTGAACTGCTTGGAGATCCAGCCCCACCAAAGGATGATCCTGTGTTCGAGCTCAAACAGTTGCCTGATACTCTAAAGTATACTATTATTACTAGTGCTAGCCTATCGGAACATGAAGAAAAGAAGTTACTAAAAACTCTGAGGAAGCACCGTGCTTCTATTGGGTATACTCTTGATGATCTTAAGGGCATTAGCCCACTCTATGCCAGCACAAAATTAAAACCGATCCTCATTACAAACCAGTTGCTGATCATCAAAGGAGATTAAATCCTAAGATGAAAGAGGTAGTGAGAAAAGAAATACTAAAGCTCCTGGAAGTAGGTATTATCTATCTTGTTGCTCATAGTGATTGGGTGAGTCTGGTGCATTGCGTCCCTAAGAAGGGAGGCATTACCGTTGTCCCTAATGATAAGGATGAATTGATCCCACAGAGGAAAGATCATTACCCTTTACCTTTTATTGACCAAATGCTAGAAAGACTGTCTAAACATACACACTTCTGCTTTCTAGACGGTTATTCTGGTTTCTCCCAAATACCTGTTGCACAATCTGATTAGGAGAAAACCACTTTCACCTGCCCTTTCGGTACCTTTGCTTACAGACATATGCTTTTTCGCTTATGTATGCTCCTGCCACTTTTCAAAGATGTATGATGGCTATATTCTCTGACTTTTGTGAAAAGATTGTTGAGGTTTTCATGGATGACTTCTCCGTTTACGGGTCTTCTTTTGATGATTGCCTCAGCAACCTTGATCGAGTCTTGCAGAGATGTAAAGACACCAACCTTGCCTTGAATTGGGAGAAGTGCTACTTTATGGTTAATGAAGGCATCGTCTTAGGACAAAAAATTTCTGAAAGAGTTATTGAAGTCGATAAGGCTAAGGTTCATGCGATCGAGAAAATGCCATGCCCCACAGATATCAAAGGTATAAGAAGTTTCCTTGGTCATGCTAGATTCTATAGAAGGTTCATTAAAGACTTCTCTAAGATTTCTAGGCCTCTTACCAATCTCTTGCAAAACGATATTCCTTTTGTTTTTCACGATGATTGTGAAGAAGCCTTCGAAATACTTAAGAAGGCGTTGATAACTGCGCCTATTGTTCAACCACCTGATTTGAACTTACCTTTTGAAATCATGTGTGATGCTAGTGATTATGTTGTTGGTGCTGTCCTAGGACAAAGAGTTGATAAGAAGTTGAATGTTATTCACTATGCTAGTAAAACTCTGGACAGTGCCCAAAGAAACTATGCTACTACTGAAACGGAATTTTTAGCAGTCATGTTTGCATGTGAAAATTTCAAATCTTACATAGTTGATTCCCAAGTCACTATTCACACTAATCACGCTGCTATTAAGTACCTCATGGAGAAGAAAGACGCTAAACCTAGACTTATCAGATGGGTTCTCTTGCTACAATAATTTGATTTGCATGTTGTCGACAAGAAGGGTGTTGATAACCCAGTAGGAGATAACTTGTCTAGGTTGGAGAATGTTCTTGATGACCCACAACCTATTGATGATAGCTTTCCTGATGAGAAATTGAATGTCATCAATACTTCACGTAGTGCATCGTGGTATGCTGATTATGCAAACTATGTCATTGCCAAATATATACCACCTAGTTTCACATACCAGCAAAAGAAGAAATTCTTCTTTGATTTGAGACATTACTTTTGGGAAGATCCTCACCTTTATAAGGAAGGAGTAGATGGTGTTATTAGACGTTGTGTACCTGAACATGAACAGGGACAGATCCTACAGAAGTGTCACTTCGAGGCCTACGGAGGACACCATGCGGGAGATAGAACTGCACACAAGGTATTGCAATCAGGTTTCTATTGGCCTACTCTCTTCAAGGATACCCGTAAGTTTGTCTTGTCTTGTGACGATTGTCAAAGAATAGCTAACATTGGTAAGCGTCAAGGAATGCCTATGAATTATTCACTTGTCATTGAATCATTTGATGTTTGGGGCTTTGATTATATGGGACCTTTTCCAAAATCCAACGGGTATACTCATATCCTAGTTGTTGTTGATTACGTCACTAAGTGGGTAGAAGCTATCCGAACTAGTAGTGCTGATCACAACACCTCTATCGGGATGCTTAAAGAAGTTATTTTCCCTAGATTTGGAGTCCCTAGATATCTAATGACCGACGGTGGTTCACATTTCATTCATGGTGCTTTCCGTAAAATGCTTGCTAAGTATGATGTCAACCATAGAATTGCATCCCCCTATGATCCTCAGTCGAGTGGTCAAGTAGAGCTAAGCAATCGAGAGATTAAACTAATTCTGCAAAAGACTGTCAATAGGTCTAGAAAGAATTGGTCTAAGAAGCTCGATGATGCACTGTGGGCTTATAGAACTTCTTATAAGAATCCCATGGGCATGTCTCCGTACAAAATGGTTTACGGCAAAGCATGTCATTTACCTCTTGAGCTAGAGCATAAGGCTTATTGGGCAATCAAAGAGCTCAACTTTGATTTCAAACTTGCTGGTGAGAAGAGGTTATTTGATATTAGCTCACTTGATGAATGGAGAGCTCCGGCATATGAAAATGCCAAGTTGTTCAAAGAAAAGGTTAAGAGGTGGCATGATAAAAGGATACAAAAACGTGAGTTCAATGTAGGTGATTATGTCTTGCTATATAATTCTCGTTTAAGATTTCTTGCAGGCAAACTTCTCTCTAAATGGAAAGTTCCTTACATTGTTGAGGAAGTAATCGTTCCGGTGCCATCAAGATCAACAACACGAAAGGTAATTTTCCGAGAGTGGTAAATGGGCAAATAATCAAGCATTATATCTCAGGTACTCCCATAAATGTTAAAAGCAATATTCTCAATACCATAACTCCGGAGGAGTACATAAGGGATATTTATCAGCCTGTTCGAGACTCCGAAAACGAAGAGGTATGTGATTTGGTAAGTAAACCGACTCCAAAACTTTTCCAGTAGGATTTTTCCTCTGTTTTGGCATATTTAGAAAACTAGAAAAATTTAAAGTAGTCCAGAAAGCGCACGAGGAAGCGACAAGCCTACCAGGCGCGGGCCACCCCCTGGCCGCGCCTGGGGGGATTGTGACCACCTCGTGTGCCTCCCGGACTCTTTTTTCCTATGGAGTACTCCTTCTGGTCGGAAAAAAATCATTATATATTCTCCCGAAAGGTCCGAGCCTCGTATGACGCAAATCTCCTCTGTTTTCGTTTCGAGCCTATTTCTGCTACTGATCTAGATCGCTATGGCGTCCCCAAAAGCTCCGAAGGACAAGATCTTTGAGAAGGTCATCAATCCCAACCTCGCAGGAGTGCTGGAACACCCTCAATCTATCGAGATGCACGAGGGGATGCTCCACATCCGTGATGTTGAGGTGCCCAATAACACCGGAAGCATGGAGGCGAGGCTCGAAGCAATGGAGCAACAAGTCTTCAAGTGCCAAGGGATGGTGGAGCATGGACTCAACGCCAACCACATGATGATCACGGAGTTCACCAACAAGCAAAAGATCGATGCTAATGACATCGGGTAGCACCTCTCCAGGCTCTATGACAGAATTGATCACCTTCAACCCCAGATCTATGACCCGCAGAACCAAAATTGTGAGTATGAGTATCGATTTAAATCAATACGATTGGCTACAGATTTGAGGATTCCGGAGACTCGGTCATCTTTCCGTGATAGAGCAACGATGCCTTGGAAGACGGAGGATCAAACTCATGTTGCAACAAATCCACCACCATCACCTCCAAAGGAAGACAACTAAGCATGGGTATGGGCCAAGCTTGGGGGATTTGCCCCGGTATCGTATCACCATCACATATTTTTCCTTTACCTTTTCTTAGTTCGATCCTTTTTGGATTTATCTTTCTCTAGTAGAATAAAGTTCTTCGTGTTTTAGGCTTGAGTTTTTCTTTGTGTCACCCCCAATATATTCGAGCTCGTGAGTCATATAATAAAGAGTGTTTTAGTCAAGCACCTTGCCTCATGCCATTATCAAGAGTATGATAAAAGAACAAAAGCATGAAAGATCATGTAATGATCTTATGGGAAGTGATGGCTTCACATATAAAAAGAATGATGATTGAAACTTTTTGAGGGTGGACAAACGTAGACCTTGCTCATTGTTGCAATTAATAGGAAGTGATAAAAAGGAGAGGTTCACATATAAATATATCATCTTTGACACCATCTATGATTGTGAACACTCACTAAACTATTACATGCTTAGAAGTAGACGTTGGACAAGGAAGACAACATAATGAATTATGTTTGCTTGGTTCCGAACAATGATTATATGATTAGAGATCCCTTAGCATGTGACGCTTGCTTCCACCTCATATGAGCCAAAACTTCCGCACTAAGTAGAGATACTACTTGTGCATCCATAAACCTTCAACCCAGTTTTGCCATGAGAGTCCACCATACCTACCTATGGATTGAATAAGATCCCTCAAGTAAGTTGTCATCGGTGCAAGAAATAAAAATTGCTCCCTAAATATGTATGATCTATTAGTATATGGAAAATAAGCATTGTACGAACCTGTGATGAGGAAGACATAAAAGCGACAGACTGCATAATAAAGTTTTTTATCACATGAGGCAATATAAAGTAAAGTTCCTTCACACTAAGAGGACACACATACAAACCTCAAAAGCGCATGACAACCTCTGCTTCCCTCTGCGAAGGGCCTTTCTTGTACCTTTACTTTTTGCCCTTGAAAGAGTCATGGTGATCTACACCGATTCCTTATTTCCCCTTTCTCTTGGCTAACGTCATATGCTAGGAAAATATCTATATTCATACATCAACTTGGAAGTAAGTATCATGAATTATTATTGTTGACATTACCTGTGAGGTAAGTAGTTGGGAGGCAAAACTATAAGCCCCTGTCTTTCTCTACGTCCAACTGAAACTTTGATCTCATGAGTACCATGTGAGTTGTAGCAATTGTAGAAAACGAAAAGATGATTGAGTTTGTGGATTTGCTTTACAAGCTCTTATTTGACTCTTTCTGATGTTATGATAAATTGCAATTGCTTCAGTGACTATTGGTTGTTAATTCTCAGTAAGGTTCTTGATCCATACTTTACTTTGTGAAGGAATTATCACTTCATTATAAGAGTTTATATGATGGTATTGTTGTTCTGACTATGATCATGATGCCTGCATGTCCGTATCTTGTTTTCTCGACTCCTCTCTCTCTAAACATGTGGGCATGTTTATTGATCTCGGCTTTCGCTTGAGAACAAGCGAGGTCTAATCTTGGGGGAGTTGATACGTCCATTTTGCATCATGCTTTCATGTTGATATTTATCGCTTTATGGGCTATTATTACACTTCACGGTACAATACTTACGCCTTTTCTGTCTTATTTTGCAAGGTTTACATGAAGAGGGAGAATGCCGGCAGCTACAATTCTAGCCTGAAAAAGGAGCAAGTTTGAGATACCTATTCTATGCAACTCCAAAAGCCGTGAAAATCAACGAGGATTTATTTTGGAATTTATAAAAAAATACTAGGCCGAAGAAGTACCAGAGGGGAGCCAGCAGGAGGCCACAAGCCTCCTAGGCGCACCCCCTGGCTGTGCCTAGGGGGCTTGTGGGCACCCTGGTGGCCCTCTGGCCCCCCTCTTTTGCTATAAGGAGGGTTTCGTTCCCGAAAAAAATCAAGAGGAGGCTTTCGGGAGGAATCGCCGCCGCCACAAGGCGGAACTTGAGCAGAACCAATCTCGAGCTCCGGCAGGGTCGTCCTGCCGGGGAAACTTCCCTCCCTGAGGAGGAAATCGTCGCCATCGTCGTCATCACCAACACTCCTCTCATCGGAGGGGACTCAACACCATCAACATCTTCATCATCACCATCTCATCTCCAAACCCTAGTTCATCTCTTGTAACCAATCTCCATCTCGCGACTCAGATTGGTACTTGTAAGGTTGCTAGTAGTGTTAATTACTCTTTGTAGTTGATGCTAGTTGGATTACTTGGTGGAAGATTATATGTTCAGATCTTTGATGCTATTAATTACCTCTCTGGTCATGAATATGATTATGCTTTGTGAGTAGTCACTTTTGTTCCTGAGGACATGGCATAAGTCATGTTATAAGTAGTCATTTGAATTCGGTACACGAAGTGCATCCAGTTTTTGCCGTAACCCTCTCAACTTTCTCGCACATGCTATGTGGGTGAAATGATGATACCATCCCAACTTGGAACCTTTTTAGAGTTCATTTCAAATGCTTTTCAATTTCATGGTCTTATAGCTCAAGATAATTAGTAAATGCATGAAAAATAACAAATGAAGTCAGAAAGGGTTGTAAATTGATGATGTGGCTTTGAATGGTGCATTTTGAATGCAGAAAAACTATGGAGTTCAAATAAGTTCAAAATAATGAAATCCCTTTGTAACAGACGAGTTTCCGTATGAAACCCTGATACTTCGAAAGAGATTGTCCGTTTTGTACACGAAGTGGATCCAGTTTTTGCCGTAACCCTCTCAACTTTCTCCCACATGCTATGTGGGTGAAATGATCGTACCATGCCAACTTGGAACCTTTTCAGAGTTCATTTTGAATGCTTTTCGATTTCATGGTCTTTTAGCTCAAAATAACCAGTAAATGCATGAAAAATAACAAATGAAGTCAGAAAGGGTTGTAAATTGATGATGTGGCTTTGAATGGTGCATTTTGAACACAGAAAAACTATGGAGTTCAAATTAGTTCAAAAAAATGAAATCCCTTTGTAACAGACGAGTTTCCGTATGAAACCCTCATGCTTCGAAAGAGATTGTCCGTTTTGTACACGAAGTGCATCCAGTTTTTGTCGTAACCCTCTCAACTTTCTCGCACATGCTATGTGGGTGAAATGATGATACCATCCCAACTTGGAACCTTTTCAGAGTTCATTTCAAATGCTTTTCAATTTCATGGTCTTACAGCTCAAAATAATCAGTAAATGCATGAAAAATAACAAATGAAGTCAGAAAGGGTTGTAAATTGATGATGTGGCTTTGAATGGTGCATCTTGAACACAGAAAAACTATGGAGTTCAAATAAGTTCAAAAAAATGAAATCCTTTTGTAACAGACGAGTTTCCGTATGAAACCCTGATGCTTCGAAAGAGATTGTCCGTTTTGTACACGAAGTGCATCCAGTTTTTGTCGTAACCCTCTCAACTTTCTCGCACATGCTATGTGGGTGAAATGATGATACCATGCCAACTTGGAACCTTTTCAGAGTTCATTTCAAATGCTTTTCAATTTCGTGGTCTTATAGCACAAAATAATCAGTAAATGCATGAAAAATAACAAATGAAGTTAGAAAGGGTTGTAAATTGATGATGTGGCTTTGAATGGTGCATTTTGAACACACAAAAACTATGGAGTTCAAATAAGTTCAAAAAATGAAATCCCTTTGTAACGGACGAGTTTCCGTATGAAACCCTCATACTTCGAAAGAGATTTTCCGTTTTGTACACGAAGTATATCCAGTTTTTGCCGTAACCCTCTCAACTTTCTCGCACATGCTATGTGGGTGAAATGATCATACCATGCCAACTTGGAACCTTTTCAAAGTTCATTTCAAATGCTTTTCAATTTCATGGTCTTATAGCTCAAAATAATCAGTAAATGCATGAAAAATAACAAATGAAGTCAGAAATGGTTGTAAATTGATGATGTGGCTTTGAATGGTGCATTTTGAACACAGGAAAACTATGGAGTTCATATAAGTTCAAAAAATTGAAATCCCTTTGTAACAGACGAGTTTCCGTATGAAACCCTGATACTTCGAAAGAGATTGTCCGTTTTGTATACGAAGTGCATCCAGTTTTTGCCGTAACCCTCTCAACTTTCTCGCACATGCTATGTGGGTGAAATGATGTTACCATACCATCTTGGAACCTTTTTAGAGTTCATTTCAAATGCTTTTCAATTTCATGGTCTTATAGCTCAAAATAATCAGTAAATGCATGAATAATAACAAATGAAGTCAGAAAGTGTTGTAAATTGATGATGTGGCTTTGAATGTTGCATTTTGAACAAAGAAAAACTATGGAGTTCAAATAAGTTCAAAAAAATCAAATCCCTTTGTAACAGACGAGTTTCCGTATGAAACCCTCATACTTCGAAAGAGATTGTCCGTTTTGTACACGAAGTGCATCCAGTTTTTGCCGTAACCCTCTCAACATTCTCGCACATGTTATGTGGGTGAAATGATGATACCATGCCAACTTGGAACCTTTTGAGAGTTCATTTCAAATTGTTTTCAATTTCACAGTCTTATAGCTCAAAATAATCAGTATATGCATGAAAAATAACAAATGAAGTCAGAAAGGGTTGTAGATCGATGATGTGGCTTTGAATGGTGCATTTTGAACACAGAAAACTACGGAGTTCAAATAAGTTCAAAAAAATGGAATCCCTTTGTAACAGATGAGTTTCCGCATGAAACCTTGATACTTCGAAAGAGATTGTCCGTTTTGTACACGAAGTGCATCCAGTTTTTGCCGTAACCCTCTCAACTTTCTCGCACATGCTATGTGGGTTAAATGATGATACCATCCCAACTTGGAACCTTTTTAGAGTTAATTTCAAATGCTTTTCAATTTCATGGTCTTATAGCTCAAGATAATTAGTAAATGCATGAAAAATAACAAATGAAGTCAGATAGGGTTGTAAATTGATGATGTGGCTTTGAATGGTGCATTTTGAACGCAGAAAAACTATGGAGTTCAAATAAGTTCAAAATAATGAAATCCCTTTGTAACAGACGAGTTTCCGTATGAAACCCTGATACTTCGAAAGAGATTGTCCGTTTTGTACATGAAGTGCATCCAGTTTTTGCCGTAACCCTCTCAACTTTCTCGCACATGCTATGTGGGTGAAATGATGATACCATCCCAACTCGGAACCTTTTCAGAGTTCATTTCAAATGCTTTTCAATTTCATGGTCTTATAGCTCAAAATAATCAGAAAATGCATGAAAAATAACAAATGAAGTCAGAAAGGGTTGTAAATTGATGATGTGGCTTTGAATGGTGCTTTTTGAACACAGAAAAACTATGGAGTTCAAATAAGTTCAAAAAATGAAATCCCTCTGTAACACACGAGTTTCCGGATGAAACCCTGATACTTTGAAAGAGATTGTCCGTTTTGTACACGAAGTGCATCTTGTTTTTGTCGTAACCCTCTCAACTTTCTCGCACATGCTATGTGAGTGAAATGATGATACCATCCCAACTTGGAACCTTTTCAGAGTTCATTTCAAATGCTTCTCAATTTCATGGTCTTATAGCTCAAAATAATCAGTAAATGCATGAAAAATAACAAATGAAGTCAGAAAGGGTTGTAAATTGATGATGTGGCTTTGAATGGTGCATCTTGAACACAGAAAAACTATGGAGTTCAAATAAGTTCAAAATAATGAAATCCCTTTGTAACAGACGAGTTTCCGTATGAAACCCTGATACTTCGAAAGAGATTGTCCGTTTTGTACATGAAGTGCATCCAGTTTTTGCCGTAACCCTCTCAACTTTCTCGCACATGCTATGTGGGTGAAATGATGATACCATCCCAACTCGGAACCTTTTCAGAGTTCATTTCAAATGCTTTTCAATTTCATGGTCTTATAGCTCAAAATAATCAGAAAATGCATGAAAAATAACAAATGAAGTCAGAAAGGGTTGTAAATTGATGATGTGGCTTTGAATGGTGCTTTTTGAACACAGAAAAACTATGGAGTTCAAATAAGTTCAAAAAATGAAATCCCTCTGTAACACACGAGTTTCCGGATGAAACCCTGATACTTTGAAAGAGATTGTCCGTTTTGTACACGAAGTGCATCCTGTTTTTGTCGTAACCCTCTCAACTTTCTCGCACATGCTATGTGAGTGAAATGATGATACCATCCCAACTTGGAACCTTTTCAGAGTTCATTTCAAATGCTTCTCAATTTCATGGTCTTATAGCTCAAAATAATCAGTAAATGCATGAAAAATAACAAATGAAGTCAGAAAGGGTTGTAAATTGATGATGTGGCTTTGAATGGTGCATCTTGAACACAGAAAAACTATGGAGTTCAAATAAGTTCAAAAAATGAAATCCCTTTGTAACACACGAGTTTCCATATGAAACCCTGATACTTCGAAAGAGATTGTCCGTTTTGTACACGAAGTGCATCCAGTTTTTGTCGTAACCCTCTCAACTTTCTCGCACATGCTATGTGGGTGAAATGACCATACCATGCTAACTTGGAACCTTTTCAAAGTTCATTTCAATTGCTTTTCAATTTCATGGTCTTATAGCTCAAAATAATCAGTAAATGCATGAAAAATAACAAATGAAGTCAGAAACGGTTGTAAATTGATGATGTGGCTTTGAATGGTGCATTTTGAACACAGAAAAATTATGGAGTTCATATAAGTTCAAAAAATTGAAATCCCTTTGTAACAGACGAGTTTCCGTATGAAACCCTGATACTTCGATAGAGATTGTCCGTTTTGTATACGAAGTGGATCCAGTTTTTGCCGTAACCCTCTCAACTTTCTCGCACATGCTATGTGGGTGAAATGATGATACCATGCCAACTTGGAACCTTTTCAGAGTTCATTTCGAATGCTTTTCGATTTCATGGTCTTTTAGCTCAACATAACCAGTAAATCCATGAAAAATAACAAATGAAGTCAGAAAGGGTTGTAAATTGATGATGTGGCTTTGAATGTTGCATTTTGAACACAGAAAAACTATGGAGTTCAAGTAAGTTTGAAAAAATGAAATCCTTTTGTAACAGACGAGTTTCCGTATGAAACCCTGATACTTCGAAAGAGATTGTCCGTTTTGTACACGAAGTGCATCCAGTTTTTGCCGTAACCCTCTCAACTTTCTCGCACATGCTATGTGGGTTAAATGATGATACCATGCCAACTTGGAACCTTTTCAGAGTTCATTTCAAATGCTTTTCAATTTCATGGTCTTATATCTCAAAATAATGAGTAGATGCATGAAAAATAACAAATGAAGTCAGAAAGGTTTGTAAATTCATGATGTGGATTTGAATGGTGCATTTTGAACACAGAAAAACTATGGAGTTCAAATAAGTTCAAAAAAATGAAATCCCTTTGTAGCACACGAGTTTCCCGGATGAAACCCTGATACTTCGAAAGAGATTGTCCGTTTTGTACACGAAGTGCATCCAGTTTTTGTCGTAACCCTCTCAACTTTCTCGCACATGCTATGTGGGTGAAATGATGATACCATCCCAACTTGGAACCTTTTTAGAGTTCATTTCAAATGCTTTTCAATTTCATGGTCTTATAGCTCAAAATAATCAGTAAATGCATGAAAAATAACAAATGAAGTCAGAAACGGTTGTAAATTGATGATGTGGCTTTGAATGGTGCATTTTGAACACACAAAAACTATGGAGTTAATATAAGTTCAAAAAATTGAAATCCCTTTGTAACAGACGAGTTTCCGTATGAAACCCTGATACTTCGAAAGAGATTGTCTGTTTTGTACACGAAGTGCATCCAGTTTTTGCTGTAACCCTCTCAACTTTCTCGCACATGCTATGTGGGTGAAATGATGATACCATACCATCTTGGAACCTTTTCAAGGTTCATTTCAAATGCTTTTCAATTTCATGGTCTTATAGCTCAAAATAATCAGTAAATGCATGAATAATAACAAATGAAGTCAGAAAGGGTTGTAAATTGATGATGTGGCTTTGAATGTTGCATTTTGGACAAACAAAAAACTATGGATTTCAAATAAGTTCAAAAAAATGAAATCCCTTTGTAACAGACGAGTTTCCGTATGAAACCCTCATACTTCGAAAGAGATTGTCCGTTTTGTACACGAAGTGCATCCAGTTTTTGCTGTAACCCTCTCAACTTTCTCGCACATGTTATGTGGGTGAAATGATGATACCATGCCAACTTGGAACCTTTTGAGAGTTCATTTCAAATTCTTTTCAATTTCGCAGTCTTATAGCTCAAAATAATCAGTATATGCATGAAAAATAACAAATGAAGTCAGAAAGGGTTGTAAATTGATGATGTGGCTTTGAATGGTGCATTTTGAACACAGAAAAACTATGGAGTTCAAATAAGTTCAAAAAAATGGAATCCCTTTGTAACAGATGAGTTTCCGCATGAAACCTTGATACTTCGAAAGAGATTGTCCGTTTTGTACACGAAGTGCATCCAGTTTTTGACGTAACCCTCTCAACTTTCTCGCACATGCTATGTGGGTGAAATGATGATACCATCCCAACTTGGAACCTTTTTAGAGTTCATTTCAAATGCTTTTCAATTTCATGGTCTTATAGCTCAAGATAATTAGTAAATGCATGAAAAATAACAAATGAAGTCAGAAAGGGTTGTAAATTGATGATGTGGCTTTGAATGGTGCATTTTGAACGCAGAAAAACTATGGAGTTCAAATAAGTTCAAAATAATGAAATCCCTTTGTAACAGACGAGTTTCCCTATGAAACCCTGATACTTCGAAAGAGATTGTCCGTTTTGTACACGAAGTGGATCCTGTTTTTGCCGTAACCCTCTCAACTTTCTCACACATGCTATGTGGGTGAAATGATGATACCATGCCAACTTGGAACCTTTTCAGAGTTCATTTCGAATGCTTTTCGATTTCATGGTCTTTTAGCTCAACATAACCAGTAAATCCATGAAAAATAACAAATGAAGTCAGAAAGGGTTGTAAATTGATGACGTGGCTTTGAATGTTGCATCTTGAACACAGAAAAACTAAGGAGTTCAAGTAAGTTTGAAAAAATGAAATCCTTTTGTAAGAGACGAGTTTCCGTATGGAACCCTGATACTTCGAAAGAGATTGTCCGTTTTGTACACGAAGTGCATCCAGTTTTTGCCGTAACCCTCTCAACTTTCTCGCACATGCTATGTGGGTTAAATGATGATACCATGCCAACTTGGAACCTTTTCAGAGTTCATTTCAAATGCTTTTCAATTTCATGGTCTTATATCTCAAAATAATGAGTAGATGCATGAAAAATAACAAATGAAGTCAGAAAGGTTTGTAAATTCATGATGTGGATTTGAATGGTGCATTTTGAACACAGAAAAACTATGGAGTTCAAATAAGTCAAAAAATGGAATCCCTTTGTAAGAGATGAGTTTCTGCATGAAACCGTGATACTTCGAATGAGATTGTCCGTTTTGTACACGAAGTGCATCCAGTTTTTGCCGTAACCCTCTCAACTTTCTCGCACATGCTATGTGGGTGAATGATGATACCATCCCAACTTGGAACCTTTTTAGAGTTCATTTCAAATGCTTTTCAATTTCATGGTCTTATAGCTCAAGATAATTAGTAAATGCATGAAAAATAACAAATGAAGTTAGAAAGGGTTGTAAATTGATGATGTGGCTTTGAATGGTGCATTTTGAACGCAGAAAAACTATGGAGTTCAAATAAGTTCAAAATAATGAAATCCCTTTGTAACAGACGAGTTTCCGTATGAAACCCAGATTCTTCGAAAGAGATTGTCCGTTTTGTACACGAAGTGCATCCAGTTTTTGCCGTAACCCTCTCAACTTTCTCGCACATGCTATGTGGGTGAAATGATGATACCATGCCAACTTGGAACCTTTTGAGAGTTAATTTCAAATTCTTTTCAATTTCACAATCTTATAGCTCAAAATAATCAGTATATGCATGAAAAATAACAAATGAAGTCAGAAAGGGTTGTAAATTGATGATGTGGCTTTGAATGGTGCATTTTGAACACAGAAAAACTATGGAGTTCAAATAAGTTCAAAAAAATGGAATCCCATTGTAACAGATGAGTTTCCGCATGAAACCTTGATACTTCGAAAGAGATTGTCCGTTTTGTACACGAAGTGCATCCAGTTTTTGCCGTAACCCTCTCAACTTTCTCGCACATGCTATGTGGGTGAAATGATGATACCATCCCAACTTGGAACCTTTTTAGAGTTCATTTCAAATGCTTTTCAATTTCATGGTCTTATAGCTCAACATAATTAGTATATGCATGAAAAATAACAAATGAAGTCAGAAAGGGTTGTAAATTAATGATGTGGCTTTGAATGGTGCATTTTGAACACAGAAAAACTATGGAGTTCAAACAAGTTCAAAAAAATGAAATCCCTTTGTAGCACACGAGTTTCCGGATGAAGCCCTGATACTTCGAAAGAGATTGTCCGTTTTGTACATGAAGTGCATCCAGTTTTTGTCGTAACCCTCTCAACTTTCTCGCACATGCTATGTGGGTGAAATGATGATACCATCCCAACTTGGAACCTTTTCAGAGTTCATTTCAAATGCTTTTCAATTTCATTGTCTTATAGCTCAAAATAATCAGTAAATGCATGAAAAATAACAAATGAAGTCAGAAAGGGTTGTAAATTGATGATGTGGCTTTGAATGGTGCATCTTGAACACAGAAAAACTATGGAGTTCAAATAAGTGCAAAAAATGAAATCCCTTTGTAACACATGAGTTTCCGTATGAAACCCTGATACTTCGAAAGAGATTGTCCGTTTTGTACACGAAGTGCATCCAGTTTTTGTCGTAACCCTCTCAACTTTCTTGCACATGCTATGTGGGTGAAATGATGATACCATGCCAACTTGGAACCTTTTCAGAGTTCATTTCATATGCTTTTCAATTTCATGGTCTTATAGCTCAAAATAATCAGTAAATGCATGAAAAATAACAAATGAAGTCAGAAACGGTTGTAAATTGATGATGTGGCTTTGAATGGTGCATTTTGAACACAGCAAAACTATGGAGTTCATATAAGTTCAAAAAAATGAAATCCCTTTGTAACAGACGAGTTTCCGTATGAAACCCCGATACTTCGAAAGAGATTGTCCGTTTTGTACACGAAGTGCATCCAGTTTTTGCCGTAACCCTCTCAACTTTCTCGCACATGCTATGTGGGTGAAATGATGATACCATACCATCTTGGAACCTTTTCAGATTTCATTTCAAATGCTTTTCTTCATGGTCTTATAGCTCAAAATAATCAGTAAATGCATGAATAATAACAAATGAAGTCAGAAAGTGTTGTAAATTGATGATGTGGCTTTGAATGTTGCATTTTGAACAAAGAAAAACAATGGAGTTCAAACAAGTTCAAAAAAATGAAATCCCTTTGTAGCACACGAGTTTCCGGATGAAACCCTGATACTTCGAAAGAGATTGTCCGTTTTGTACATGAAGTGCAGCCAGTTTTTGTCGTAACCCTCTCAACTTTCTCGCACATGCTATGTGGGTGAAATGATGATACCATCCCAACTTGGAACCTTTTCAGAGTTCATTTCAAATGCTTTTCAATTTCATTGTCTTATAGCTCAAAATAATCAGTAAATGCATGAAAAATAACAAATGAAGTCAGAAAGGGTTGTAAATTGATGATGTGGCTTTGAATGGTGCATCTTGAACACAGAAAAACTATGGAGTTCAAATAAGTTCAAAAAATTGAAATCCCTTTGTAACAGACGAGTTTCCGTATGAAACCCTGATACTTCGAAAGAGATTGTCCGTTTTGTACACGAAGTGCATCCAGTTTTTGCCGTAACCCTCTCAACATTCTCGCACATGCTATGTGGGTGAAATGATGATACCATCCCAACTTGGAAACTTTTTAGAGTTCATTTCAAATGATTTTCAATTTCATGGTCTATATAGCTCAAGATAATTTGTAAATGCATGAAAAATAACAAATGAAGTCAGAAAGGGTTGTAAATTGATGATGTGGCTTTGAATGGTGCATTTTGAACGCAGAAAAACTATGGAGTTCAAATAAGTTCAAAATAATGAAATCCCTTTGTGACAGACGAGTTTCCGTATGAAACCCTGATACTTCGAAAGAGAATGTCCGTTTTGTACACGAACTGCATCCGGTTTTGCCGTAACCCTCTCAACTTTCTCGCACATGCTATGTGGGTGAAATGATGATACCATGCCAACTTGGAACCTTTTGAGAGTTCATTTCAAATTCTTTTGAATTTCACAGTCTTATAGCTCAAAATAATCAGTATATGCATGAAAAATAACAAATGAAGTCAGAAAGGGTTGTAAATTGATGATGTGGCTTTGAATGGTGCATTTTGAACACAGAAAAACTATGGAGTTCAAATAAGTTCAAAAAAATGGAATCCCATTGTAACAGATGAGTTTCCGCATGAAACCTTGATACTTCGAAAGAGATTGTCCGTTTTGTACACGAAGTGCATCCAGTTTTTGCCGTAACCCTCTCAACTTTCTCGCACATGCTATGTGGGTGAAATGATGATACCATCCCAACTTGGAACCTTTTTAGAGCTCATTTCAAATGCTTTTCAATTTCATGGTCTTATAGCTCAAGATAATTAGTATATGCATGAAAAATAACAAATGAAGTCAGAAAGGGTTGTAAATTAATGATGTGGCTTTGATTGGTGCATTTTGAACACAGACAAACTATGGAGTTCAAACAAGTTCAAAAAAATGAAATCCCTTTGTAGCACACGAGTTTCCGGATGAAACCCTGATACTTCGAAAGAGATTGTCCGTTTTGTACATGAAGTGCATCCAGTTTTTGTCGTAACCCTCTCAACTTTTTCGCACATGCTATGTGGGTGAAATGATGATACCATCCCTACTTGGAACCTTTTCAGAGTTCATTTCAAATGCTTTTCAATTTCATGGTCTTATAGCTCAAAATAATCAGTAAATGCATGAAAAATAACAAATGAAGTCAGAAAGGGTTGTAAATTGATGATGTGGCTTTGAATGGTGCATCTTGCACACAGAAAAACTATGGTGTTCAAATAAGTGCAAAAAAATGAAATCCCTTTGTAACAGACGAGTTTCGGTATGAAACCCTGATACTTCGAAAGAGATTGTCCGTTTTGTACACGAAGTGCATCCAGTTTTTGTCGTAACCCTCTCAACTTTCTCGCACATGCTATGTGGGTGAAATGATGATACCATGCCAACTTGGAACCTTTTCAGAGTTCATTTCAAATGCTTTTCAATTTCATGGTCTTATAGCTCAAAATAATCAGTAAATGCATGAAAAATAACAAATGAAGTCAGAAACGGTTGTAAATTGATGATGTGGCTTTGAATGGTGCATTTTGAACACAGCAAAACTATGGAGTTCATATAAGTTCAAAAAAATGAAATCCCTTTGTAACAGACGAGTTTCCGTATGAAACCCTGATACTTCGAAAGAGATTGTCCGTTTTGTACACGAAGTGCATCCAGTTTTTGCCGTAACCCTCTCAACTTTCTCGCACATGCTATGTGGGTGAAATGATGATACCATACCATCTTGGAACCTTTTCAGAGTTCATTTCAAATGCTTTTCAATTTCATGGTCTTATAGCTCAAAATAATCAGTAAATGCATGAATAATAATAAATGAAGTCAGAAAGGGTTGTAAATTGATGATGTGGCTTTGAATGTTGCATTTTGAACAAATAAAAACTATGGAGTTCAAATAAGTTCAAAAAAATGAAATCCCTTTGTAACAGACGAGTTTCCGTATGAAACCCTCATACTTCGAAAGAGATTGTCCGTTTTGTACACGAAGTGCATCCAGTTTTTGCCGTAACCCTCTCAACTTTCTCGCACATGTTATGTGGGTGAAATGATGATACCATGCCAACTTGGAACCTTTTGAGAGTTCATTTCAAATTCTTTTCAATTTCACAGTCTTATAGCTCAGAATAATCAGTATATGCATAAAAATAACAAATAAAGTCAGAAAGGGTTGTAAATTGATGATGTGGCTTTGAATGGTGCATTTTGAACACAGAAAAACTATGGAGTTCAAATAAGTACAAAAAAATGGAATCCCTTTGTAACAGATGAGTTTCCGCATGAAACCTTGATACTTCGAAAGAGATTGTCCGTTTTGTACACGAAGTGCATCCAGTTTTTGCCGTAACCCTCTCAACATTCTCGCACATGCTATGTGGGTGAAATGATGATACCATCCCAGCTTGGAACCTTTTTAGAGTTCATTACAAATGATTTTCAATTTCATGGTCTATATAGCTCAAGATAATTAGTAAATGCATGAAAAATAACAAATGAAGTCAGAAAGGGTTGTAAATTGATGATGTGGCTTTGAATGGTGCATTTTGAACGCAGAAAAGCTATGGAGTTCAAATAAGTTCAAAATAATGAAATCCCTTTGTAACAGACGAGTTTCCGTATGAAACCCTGATACTTCGAAAGAGATTGTCCGTTTTGTACACGAAGTGCATCCAGTTTTTGCCGTAACCCTCTCAACTTTGTCGCACATGCTATGTGGGTGAAATGATGATACCATGCCAACTCGGAACCTTTTCAGAGTTCATTTCGAATGCTTTTCGATTTCATGGTCTTTTAGCTCAAAATAACCAGTAAATGCATGAAAAATAACAAATGAAGTCAGAAAGGGTTGTAAATTGATGATGTGGCTTTGAATGTTGCATTTTGAACACAGAAAAACTATGGAGTTCAAGTAAGTTTGAAAAAATAAAATCCTTTTGTAACAGACGAGTTTTCGTATGAAACCCTGATACTTCGAAAGAGATTGTCCGTTTTGTACACGAAGTGCATCCAGTTTTTGCCGTAACCCTCTCAACTTTCTCGCACATGCTATGTGGGTTAAATGATGATACCATGCCAACTTGGAACCTTTTCAGAGTTCATTTCAAATGCTTTTCGATTTCATGGTCTTTTAGCTCAAAATAAAAATACATGAAAAATAACAAATGAAGTCAGAAAGGGTTGTAAATTGATGATGTGGCTTTGAATGTTGCATTTTGAACACAGAAAAACTATGGAGTTCAAGTAAGTTTGAAAAAATGAAATCCTTTTGTAACAGACGAGTTTCCGTATGAAACCCTGATACTTCGAAAGAGATTGTCCGTTTTGTACACGAAGTGCATCCAATTTTTGCCGTAACCCTCTCAACTTTCTCGCACATGCTACGTGGGTGAAATGATGATACCATGCCAACTTGGAACCTTTTCAGAGTTCATTTCAAATGCTTTTCAATTTCATGGTCTTTCAACTGAAATTATATAGAATTTATGCAACTAAAATTATCAAAGTATTTTCTTTTCAAAACATTAAAAGCAAAAAGAATTATCATAAAAGAAAACAAATAAGTAATTGGAATTTTGTTACACACTTTAATAGCAAATAGAATTATCATAAAAGAAAATAAATAAGTAGTTAGAAACAAAAAAGAAAGCAAAAAGAACCTGTACCAAATAAAATGATTTTGTAACAGCCATAGAACTGGTACTAGAGGAATCAACTAAAAAGCTTTTGTAAAGCTCTAGTATTATTGAAACTAAAATTATATAGAATTTATGCAACTAAAATTATCAAAAAAAATTGTTCAAAACATTAAAAACAAAAAGAATTATCATAAAAGAAAATAAATAAGTAATTAGAATTTTGTTAGAAACTTTATAGCAAAAAGAATTATCATAAAATAAAATAAATATGTAATTAGAAACAAAAAAGAAAGCAAAAAAACTGGATTTTTTTTAAAAAAAGTGCCACCTACACGGCCACCATTTCCTGCATACGACTAGAAACCCATTACTAGGGCCAGGATGCAGGCCCGTAGTAGGCCCAATAGGCCCACAAGCACACAGAATGATTTTTGGCCCGTAAGCCTGCAGTAGCGAGGAGCTCGAAGTTGTTGGTTTGTCAGGGCTTATAAACCACTCCGAGTCCCTCTCGGCTAGCGAGGTGGGACTAAACATAGCACCGCACCGTGCAAGGCCTTTCGTCCTGGTTGGTGGCACCAACCGGGACTAAAGGGGGGCATTGGTACCGGTTGGTACCACCAACGGGGACCAAAGGCCTCTGCTTCCTGCCCTTCGGGCTGCTTAAAAGAGACATGTGGTCCCGGTTGGTGACACCAACCGGTACCAATGCCCCCCTTTAGTCCCGGTTGGTGCCACGAACCAGGACCAAAGGCCTCTTCTTCCCGCCCTTCGGGCTTCTGAAAAGAGACCTTTAGTCCCGGTTGGTGACAACAACCAGGACTAAAGGGTGCATTCGTACCGGTTGGTGGCACCAACCGGTACCAATGGCTTTGCTATATAAGCCAGCACTTGTGAAAATTTCGTCAGTTCTTCGATCCCTTCGACGACGCCGCTAGGCTGCCCGAGCTCGTCGTGCCTCTGCCGCGCCCCCAACCACGCCGCCGTTGCCCGCCTTGACCACGCCGTCGTCGCCCCTGCCCCCCGACCATGCCGCGCGCCTTCGCCATGCCTCTGCCGCGCCCCCGACCCGCCCCATCGACGCCGTCGCCGCCCTCTGCCCCGTCGACGCCATCACCCATGCCCCGACCACGCCGTCGTCGCCCCTGCACCGACCACGCCGCCGTCGCCACCCTCTACACCGACGCCGGCGCCGTGCCTCTGCCCCTGCCCCGACCACGCCACACCTCTCCTTGGTCAGGCCAGCGACGCCCACCCTGTCCTCTCCTTTGTTTTTTAGATTATATGATGTTTTATTCCAGATTATGTGTATATGTGTGAGTATATGTATGTGTGTATATCTGATTATATGTCCTTTTCTTAGATTTTTTATTCATATATATGATGATTTGTTTTTTGCATTTTTATAAAAATGTATATATGTATGTATGTTCTCTGTGCATATAAAAGTTAGATTTTTAGTATATTTGGTTACATTTTAGGTTAGTTTTATCTATATATGTTATGTGATTTAGTACATTTTAGGTTAGTTTCAATTTTAGAATTTTTTGATATATTTAGGAAAAGAAGGAAGAAGGAAGAAGGAAGAAGAAGAAAAAGTTTTATATATTGAAAAGTTACATTTTTAGAAAAGTATTATATATAGCTAGAAAGATAAGGAAGAAGAAGAAAAAGCATTAGAGGAAAAAGGAAAATAAGAAGAGGAAGAAAGGAGAAGAAGAGGAGAAATAAATAAGAAGAGCAAAAAATAAGAAAAAGAAGAGGAGAAGAAGAAAGGAATAGAGAAGAAGAAAGGAATAGAGAAGAAGAAGAAAAAGATGTTCTATTTTTTTCTTCTTCTTCTCTATTCCTTTCTTCTTCTCCTTTTTCTCTTCTTTTTTTTTTTCGATCGCTTCTCTTCTATTCCTTTATTCTTCTCCTCTTTTTATTTCTTCTTTTGTCTTCTTTATTTTTTATCGGGTATGTCGTTGTCGATATACCCCCTCCCGATAACTTCAACACGAGGGGGGTCGATATACCCCCCCCCCCCCCGATAACATTATTTCCCCATGTATGTATGTAGTCGTTGTCGATATAACCCCCTCCCGAATAACTTCGACAAGAGGGGCGGTCGATATATATACCCCCTCTCGACCGTGATAACTTATACCACAGGAGCACCCCCCCCGGCCCTCTCACTCGACCAAAACTCTCGAGGACACCCAAACCCTAGAAAAATTGACGTTGGTCTCCTACCCCCTCCCGCCGCGCCCCTACCCGACAAACTCTCTCGAGGCCACCGAAATTTACCAAGTTAAAAGAGCGTTGTCATCGAGGCCACCCCAATCCCGTGAAGCGTTGTCGAGGCCACCCCAAACCGTTGAAGCGTTGCCGAGGCCACCCCAAACCCTAGAGAAGCAGCGTCGAGGCCACTAATATGATTCCTTATTGTGATTAGCTATCTAGTTCTACGTTTGCCACTAATATATCCATCTGTCATGTTTGAATAATAATTGCCATGTTGTAAATATTTGCAGAAACTATGGAGCACCCCCGAGACAAAGCAACTGAAGAGATTTTGGGGGAAATAATCACAAAAGGAAGTGATGTCGTCTTGTCATTTCTCAACGACACTGATGGTCTGGAAGGACAGGGTGAAGATGAAGGCTATGCTTATGATGGCTCCGTTGACCCATTAATGCCGGTACAAGAAGAAGGCTATGATTATATTCGCTCTGGTGACCGAACCGAGTCCGGCTTGGTATATATATTAGTTAAGCCTGTGATGACTAGCTAATTGATGCATTCATTGTTTTCGTATGTACACATATTAATTAACTCTCATCTTTCTTATTTTTCAAGCCCTCTGGATCGAGCACAACTTTGGTAAAGAGAGGAGACTCGAAGAAAAAGTTGCGCTCGGATGAAAGGTTTGAGATCACAGCAATCACGCGCGATGGCAACCGATTGAACCGTACCGGACAAAGGAAGCATTTGCTAATCAGTGTGGGGTTTTTGTTAAGGACAAGATCCTGATCAGTATCCAGCAATGGTTAAAGCCTAAGAAGGAAGACCCTGAGGTGTCTTATGTCTCCGATATGCAGAAAGAAGATCTTTGGATAACGCTTAAGATATATTTCACCCTACCGCTAGAGGAGGATTCGGAGATGTCACTTATAGAGAAATTGATCAAGTCTCATGCTCTTAAGAAGATGGCAGAACTATTCAGGAGGTGGAATGAGCTGAAAACGTTTTTCGACAAAGAAATTACACCAGAATTCACCGGCCGGTTTCAGAAGATCAGAGATCACTGGCCCGCATTTGTGGCCCACAAGACATCGGAAAAGAGTAAGAAGATGTCAACGACAAACTAGGAAAATGCTGCAAAGAAGAAGCATCACCATCGCACGGGGTCAGGTGGCTACCTCAAAGCCCGACCTTTGTGGGACAAGGCTGAGAATGACCTGATTGCTAAAGGGGTTGAACCAGAGACATTGAACTGGCCAGACCGTTCCCGGACTTGGTTCTTCAGGGTTGGCGGAACCTTGGACCCTGTATCAGGGAAGTGCATTTGGACGGAAGAGCAACTGCGAATACCTGTCACGAGGCTTAAGGAGTATATCAAGAAAGCACACCAAGGGACGTTCATTCCAGACAGAGAGAAGGACGAGCTCACAATGGCCCTCGAGAATCCTGAGCACCCTGGACGAACACGAGGCACGCCAGGCTCCGTTCCGTGCAAGGTTGGGTTTCCGAACGCAAGGGGTTACAAATGCTAGGAGAGGAGGAAGAAAGTGGAGCATAACCAACTGCAGGCGCTGCACGGAAGGGTAGAAGGGCTAGAGGAGCGAGAAGCAGATCGCAGCAAATGACCTGCTGAAGCTTCCCTTGAAGCTACCCCGCCATCTCAGCGGAGAAGCAGCGTGGCTTCCACCGAGCAGACTTAGCAGCTAGACCCTGTCTTCCCAGCTCATGCTAGCTACCCCGTGGATGCTATCATAGAGTCTCAACATTGCCACCTTATCGCGCGACGGTTGACATTTAAAGTCAAGGCGGTTGTTGGAGTTGTTTTACCTACTGAACCTGGCACAACCTACCACTGCCGGTCGATTCCAGAAGGATATGCTAGGGTGATGGTGGATCAAATAACGGACGGATTTGAGGACCTCGAGCTTGACCACCCTACGGGTGAAGGGGAGATTCGGCTAGGTTATTCTATGAAGACTACATGCCTATGGCGGAAGGAGCTCATCAACCTTCCGAACTGGACGCCTCCGCCTCCTCCTCCTCCTCCGGCGAGTCAGGGCACTCCACCTCCTCCTCCAGCGAGTCATCAGGGCACTCAGTCTCCTTCTCCCCCTCCGCCTCCTCCTCCGGCGAGTGATCAAGGTACTCAATGTCCTTCTCCTCCGCCTCCTCCTCTCGCGAGTCATCTGGGCACTCGGTCTCCTTCTCCGACGCATGGCGACACTCCGCCTCCTTCTCCGCCTACGCCGGCGCACCCGAGCAGCCAACCTCCTCCTTCTCCGCCTCGCCAACAAGGGCGGCGGAGACCCGCCGCCACTCTGGCTGCTCCGGCGCGTCGTCCTTCTACTCCGCCTCGTAAGAAAGGAAAGACATCCGCAGCCGCTCCGTCTGCTCCGGCATCTAGCAGTACAACCAGAGGCAGGCAATACAAATATGGTCCTTCTCTGAAGACTCTAGATAAGTTACCATACGAGAGGAGCCAGGAGGAAAACGCGAAGATTGTGCAAGCCGAAGTGAAAAACTTCTTTGAAGGGGTGAAAGCAAAGAATCATCCACCTCCAGAGGAGAAGCTAGACCCGTTAATAGCGAAGCGTACTCTGGCTGCCCTGAAGAAACCAGCAAAGTCTCCGACAAAAGGCAACTATGAGCGCATTATTACAAAGTCATTTATCGAAGCGGAGCGGTCGGGAAGTACTGTCGGTGGTCAAAGGTTAGCAGAATATGAGCTGGGAAAAAAGTTGCCCAGCTCGGCGAACAAGCGAACCAATCGTTCCCCCCGCTCAAGGTGTCTAGAGATATCATCGCTAATCATCCGGGGATCTTGTTGCCTGGTACCAATCCTGCAGATTACCTGCCCGACGATGCACATTTTGATTTATTGGAGGTGGACAAACACAAATACGTGTACAAGAAGCCTCTCGTCAAAGATGAAAGATCCCTAACAATGATGATGAGAAGATTCCATGATTGGTACATGAAAACCTGTAAAAGAGTCTAGGGGGAGTAATATTTTGACGCTGAGAGTTAGAAAGGAGCATGACCTCCTTGGACTTGAACTGTTGATAGTTCCATTTGAGGAGTTCTTCCCGTTTTTCAATCTAAAGGCCCTCAATAAATTAATGATAACTTGCTATTGCCTGTAAGTAGTACTACTTCTGTCATTAGATCTCTATATATAGGTCAGCTCTTTCATTGCATGTATTTTTAATTATCCTCACTATATTATATGCAGATTGGAGATTGTCGAATTGAAGAAAAGACAAATCGGTGATATTGGGTTCATTAACACAAATCACGTAGATGCATTTATGATTAAATTTCAGGCAAAAGATACCGAGGCAAACCTGCTACAATCATTTGTATTGAATCAAAACAAAGCTACAATACTCTTCCCTTACGAATTCCAGTGAGTGTTACTGTCTTGTGCATATTCGGTTTCCCGTATTAGTCAAGGTTATGGTAATGTAATTGATGAGTTATGCACGCATGCACATCTTCCACTATATTCTCCTAGAGATTAAACTTGAGCAGGGAATAGTAACCGTCTTAGACTCGAGACGAAAAAATCCCAACGAGTATGCGGACATGACTGAAATTCTACAGAAGTAAGTTAAATCGACCATTATCGCATCATATCGACAACATTGTTCATTTCCTGATATCAAGTAATTGTTTTCTTTGTCTCGCAGGGTTTGGAAAAAATTCACCTCAAAAACTCCGGGACTGCCGAAGAAGCTGCAATTTAGACACCCGAAAGTAAGTACTATATTAGCATGTTCCACGTATCTCCTAGTGATTCAAGCGCTAGTTTCATCAATACCATTTAGCATGCTCGCTAACTATCAGTTTGATTGACCTCTATTTCTTGTAAAGTGGTTGTGGCAGGAAACAGGGAATGATTACTGTGGATACTACATTTGCGAGTCCATCCGCCACATGACCTGTGAGCGGAGCTACTCTGACAAACAATATGACGTGCGTAAATAATAATATTCACAATTTTATTTTACTACCATCATTTGTGTTCAGTTTCATTTATTCATATATATGTATTGACCCCCTTCTTCAAATTAGATATTTCGGAAGCGGGATGAACTCCTACCAGTAGATCATATGCGAGTAATTCAAGAAGAATTGGCGGCATTCTTTCTTGACCACATGATCGCTAAAGACGGAGAATACCTTGTGAACCCTAATCAGTTGAATTTTAATTAGGATATTATATTGTAAGAGAAAATTATATTGTATATATGTAGCTAGTAGCATCAGATAGATATACGAGAACTTGTTGTTCGACCAATCTCTCAGAGAAGGAGAGGTGGTCAATATCACTTATCTATGTATGCATATGTTCATGACGATCTTCGGTTTCCTTCATTTGCTTACTAGCTAGCGTGTCTAGTCCTCTCTATACGTATAGTATGTATCGTCGACCAAGCACGGAGATAAGAGAGGACACTTCTCTCTATTCATTAGCCAGCTAACACAATATATGGAACACCTAAATTAACCCCCCAAAACCCCCTAACCCCCCCCCCCTTCAAAAACAAAAACAAAAACCCCAGCACCTGAAATGCTGACGCGTGGATGCCTTTTGGTCCCGGTTGGTGTCACCAACCGGGAGTAAAGGCCCCCCTGCCTGGGCTCGCCGCACCGGCCATGTGGAGGCCCATCTGTCCCGGTTCGTGTAAGAACCGGGACTAAAGGCCAAGGGCATTAGTAATGACCTTTTAGTCCTGGTTCCGAAACCTGGACAGAAGGCCCTTACGAACCGGGACAAAAGGCCCTTTTTTACTAGTGAAACTAGCTTGACAGAAATTCCTATGTGTCCTCGGGAGAGCTTTACCTCCTATAAGAGTTTCTCCAGGCTTGTCCCTTGCTACAAAAGGGATTGGGCCACTTTGGTGCACCTTTGTTACCGTTGTTACTTACTACTTGCTACGAATCTTCTTATCACACAACTACTTGTTACCAATAATTTCAGTACTTTCAGAGAATACCTTGCTGAAAACCACTTGTCAGATCCTTCTACTCCTCGTTGGGTTCGACACTCTTACTTATTAAAAGGACTACAATAGATCCCCTATACGTCTGGGTCATCAAAGCTCTAGCGATCCTTTTATGGACTGGTGCAAGCATCTCGGAGTTGGAATATACGCTTTGATGAGATGGTCAAAGCTTTTGGGTTTGTACATGGTTCATGAGAAACTTGTATTTCCAAAGAAGTGAGTGGGAGCACTATAGTATTTCTGATAAAGTATATGTGGTTGACATATTGGTGATCAGAAGTAATGTAGAATTTCTGTAAAGCATAAAGGTTGTTTGAAAGGGGTTTTTCAAAGGAAGACCTGGATAGAGCTACTTGAATATTGAGCATCAACATCTATGGAGACAGATCAAAATGCTAAACAGAACTTTCAAATGAAATGCATGCCTTGACAAGTTTTCGAAGGAGTTCAAAATAGATCAGCAAAGAAAGAGTTCTGGGCTGTGTTCTAAGGTGTGAAAATGAGTAAGACTCAGAAGCGCGACCACGACAGAAGAAAGAGAAAGGAAAAAAAATCGTCCCCTATGCCTTAGCCGTAGACTCTACAGTATGCCATGCCGTGTACCGCACCTGATGTGTGCCTTTCCACAAGTCTATTAAGAGGTACAGAGAGTGATCCAGGATTGAATCACTGAACATCGGTCAAAGTTATCCTTAGTAACTAGTGGACTAAGGAATTTTACTCAATTATGGAGGTGGTTAAAGAGTTCGTCGTAAAGGGGTACGTTGATGCAAGCTTTGACACTAATCCGAATAACTATGAGTAGTAAAACGGATTCGTATAGTAGAGTAGATATTTGGAGTATTTTCGAATAGCACGTAGTAACAGCATCTATAAGATGACATAAAGATTTGTGAAGCACGCACGGATCTGAAAGATTCAGAACCATTGACTAAAACCTCTCTCCCGAGCAAGACGTGATCAGACCCCAGAACTATATGGGTGTTGGATTCGTTAGAATCACATGGTGATGTGAACTAGATTATTGACTCTAGTGCAATTGGGAGACTGTTGGAAATATGCCCTAGAGGCAATAATAAATTAGTTATTATTATATTTCCTTGTTCATAATAATCTTTTATTATCCATGCTAGAATTGTATTGATTGGAAACTCAAATACATGTGTGGATACATAGACAACACACTGCCCCTAGTGAGCCTCTAGTTGACTAGTTTGTTGATCAAAGATGGTCAAGGTTTCCTGTCCATAGGCAAGTGTTGTCACTTGATAACGGGATCACATCATTAGGAGAATCATGTGATGGAAAAGACCCAAACTATGAACGTAGCGTATGGATATTGTCGTTTTATTGCTATTGTTTTCTACGTGTCAAGTATTTATTCCTATGACCATGAGATCATATAACTCACTGGCACCGGAGGAATACCTTGTGTGCATCAAACGTCGCAACGTAACTGGGTGACTATAAAGGTGCTCTATAGGTATCTCCGAAGGTCTCCATTGAGTTAGTATGGATCAAGACTGGGATTTGTCACTCCGTGTGACAGAGTGGTATCTCGGGGCCCACTTGGTAATACACCATTACACACAAGCCTTGCAAGCAATGTAACAAAGTGTAAGTCACGAGATATTGTATTACAGAACGAGTAAAAAGACTTGTCGGTAACGAGATTGAAATAGGTATGTGGATACCGACGATCAAATCTCGGGCAAGTAACATACCGAAGGACAAAGGGAATGACATACGGGATTATATGAATCATTGACACTGAGGTTCAACCGATAAGATCTTCAAAGAATATGTAGAATCCAATATGGGCATACAGGTCCCCCGATTGGATATTTACCAAGGAGTACCTCGGGGCATGTCTACATAGTTCTCGAACCCGCAGGGTCTGCACACTTAAGGTTCGATGATGTTTTAGTATAGTTGAGTTATATGCGTGGTTACCGAATGTTGTTCAGAGTCCCTGATGAGACCACGGATGTCACGAGGGTTTCTGGAATGGTCCGGAGATGAAGATTGATATATAGGATGACTTCATTTGGTTACCGAAAAGTTTTCGGGCATTACCGGGAATGTACCGGGAGTGACGAATGGGTTCTGGAAGTTCACCGGGAGGGGGGCAACCATCCCGGGGAAGCCCAAAGGACTTATGGATGGTGCACCAGCCCTTAGTGGGCTGGTGGGACATCCGAATAAGGCCTATGCTCCGTAAGAGAAAAACCAAAGAAAGAAAAAAAAAGGTGGGAAGGAAGAGACGGACTCCACTTTCCAATCCTAGTTGGACTAGGATTGGAGTAGGACTCCTCCTGTCCCTGTTGGCCGGCGCACCATGAGGACTTGGTCCTCAAGGCAAGTATCCTCCCCCTCCCTCCTATGTATAGTGGTGCTTTAGGGATGATCTGAGACAACTTTTGCCACGTGCAACTCAGATCTAGACACCATAGTTCTTCCTCTAGATCGTATTTCTACGGAGCTCGGGCGGAGCCCGGCAGGAATAGATCCTCACCACCACCGGAGCACCGTCACGCTGCCGAAGAACTCATGTACTTCTCCGTATTGCTCGCTGGATCAAGAAGGCCGAGATCTTCATCGAGCTGTACGTGTGCTGAACGCGGAGGTGTCGTCCGTTCGGCACTAGATCGGAACGGATCGTGAGATGGATTGCAAGACAGTTCGTGCAACGGATCACGGGACGGTTCGTGGGACGGATCGCGGGAAGGTTCACGGGACGGATCGCGGGACGGTTCGTGGGGCTGATTGAGGGATGTGAACATGTTCCACTACATCAACCGCGTTTCTTAACGCTTCCTGTTGTGCGACCTACAAGGGTACGTAGATCCAAATCTCCTCTTGAGATGGACATCACCATGATAGGTGTTCGTGTGCGTAGGAAAGTTTTTGTTTCCCATGCAACATTCCCCAACATTCTCATCATACAAAAAATTAGTGCCAAACATTTTAATAACTTCTTATTCTAACACTTGAGCACAATTTTCCTTTCCATCAATTTCACGAAAGACATTGAAAAGATGAAGCATATGAGGCAACCTCAATTCCATTTTTTTCTAGTTTTATTTTATAAAACTAAACTAGTGAAAAACAAGAAACTAGAAGATTTGATTGCAAGATCTAATGATATACCTTAAAGAACTCACCTCCTCAGCTAAGGCGCTAGAAAAGAGCTCGTTGTTGGGATGTGAGTGCCGCTTACATAACCTCCCCGGCAACGGCGCTAGAGAAGAGCTTCGTTGACGGGATGTGAGTGGAACTTACCTAACCTCCCCGACAACAGCGCCAGAAAAGAGTTTAATGTCTACTACACAACCTTCTTCTTGTAGACTCATGTTGGGCCTCCAACCGCAGAGTCTTTAGGACAGTAGCAAATTTCCATCAAGTGGATGACATATGGTTTATCAATCCGTGGGAGGTGTAGGATGAAGATGGTATCTCTCAAGCAACCCTGCAATCAAGTAACAAAGATTCTCTTGTGTCCCCGACACACCTAATACAATAGTATATTGTATAGGTGCACTAGTTTGGCGAAGAGATGATGATACAAGTGTAATATGGATGGTAGATATAGGTTTTTGTAATATGAAAATATAAAAACAGCAAGATAATAAATAGTAAACAGCGAGCAAAATGTTGTATAAATGCTTGGAAACAAGGCCTAGGGTCCATATTTCACTAGTGCAAGTTCTCTCAACAATACTAACATAGTTGAATCATATATAAATCCCTCACGTGCGACAAAGAGGTCACTCCAAAGTCACAAATGGCGGAGAACAAATTAAGAATTTATTGTAGCGTACGAAACCACCTCAAAGTGATCTTTTCTGATCAATCTTATGAGCTATCCGTATAAGTGTCACGAACAGCCCTAGAGTTCGTACTAAAATAACACCTTAAGATATACATCAACCAAAACCCTAATGTCACCTGGATAATCCAATGTCATCAAAAGTACCCATAGGCATGATTATACGATATGCATCACATAATTTCGGATTCATCATGTTCAATCCAACACAAAGAACTTCAAAGAGTACCCCAAAGTTTCTACCAGAAAGTCAAGACGAAAACATGTGCCAACCCCTATGCATATATTCCCAAGGTCAAGGAACCTGCAAGTTGATCACCAAAACATACATCAAGTGGATCAATAGAACATCCCATTCTCACAACAGATATCCCATCGCAAGACATACAGCAAGTGTTCTCAAATCCTTAAAGACTCAACCCGATAAGAAACCTTCAAAGGGAAAAATTCACACTAGTAGAAAAGAGGGATTTGGTCCACTTGATGAAATCCCATTAGTCCCGGTTCACTTACGAACCGGGACCCATGGGGGCATCGGTCCCGGTTCGTGAGGCCATGGCGCCGGCTGGGCCTCGTGGGCCATTGGTCCCGGTTCGTCTCGCCCCTTTGGTCCTAGTTCCAGACACGAACCGGGACCAATGTGGCTCGCTCCTAGCCCACAACAATTGGTCCCGGTTTTTGGTTGGAACCGGGACTAAATGTTGTCCTTCACTCCCGGTTCCGTCCACAAACTGGGACCAATGCTTGGCCTATATATAGCACCCGACTGCGGGCAGAGCAGTGCACTGCTCTATTTTTTGGACGGCCGTGGGAGAGCTTTGTGGTGTTCTAGCTCACCTCCTATGCACATGAGGTGTTCGATGAAATGCCCAAGCCACACTTAAGCTTTCTCCTCTCGAAGCTCCTTGTCCAAGCTCCATTTTCCTCTACTTTTGTGTAGCTTTGGCGTTCTCTCCATGTCCCGTCTCCGTCCTCACCGTCATCGATCGCCCGCGCCCATCTCGGTGTGGGCACCGCCGTGGTTAGTCTCTTCTTCTTATCCTCTTTCTAAAAGGAAAAAGTTCTTACTTGTATTATTTAGATAGATACTTGTGTAATTTTCTTACTTCTATTATTGTTTGTTATTATATAGTGCAATGGTTTTGGTATCCGCCTACGTCGGCCCTCGTCCTGTCTATGATTCGGATGTGGTATATATTATATTTTATAACTATTTTTTTATTTAGTGTTTGTGACAATTATGCCAACCAACATGACATAGATATTTTATCGAGGAGGTATGTGAACCAGAAATTCGAACCGACATACAAATTCTTGCCGAGAAGTTAAATTTGGTTGAAAAAGAAAACAGTAACTTGAGAGAAAAATTACAAAGAGTTGAAGAGGAGAATATGATATTGGAGTTGGATGTTGCCTATGTGCATGAGGATCACAAGATCAAGATGAATGCAATGCCCTTGAAGATTAGAAACATTAGAAAATATGCCATTCATACTGAGTCTTGGTATCATTATGCCATTGGATCAATTTGTACCTTAGTTGCGATTATGATCGCATTTGTTATTGCATTTAAATTTAGTAGTTTCAATGTATGTTCTAATTAGATGCTCTAGAGAGCTATATGTTGTTGAATAATGAGAACTATGTAAGAATGTTATGTATTTATTTTGGTCACTACTATACTTTGGCTTTAATGTGATGATGAATTTCTATTAATTTGGTCACCTCTCTATTCATGATATGCTTTAATGTTATGTTTTTAATACACGCACCTAATACGTCTCAAACGTATCTATAATTTTTTATGGTTTCATGCTGTTATCTTGTCATCGTTGGATGTTTTATGTACCTTTTATATCTTTTTTGGGACTAACTTATTAATTCAGTGCCAAGTGCCGGTTCCTGTTTTTTCTGTGTTTTTGGCTCTTGTCAGATCTGATTTTGGAATGGAGTCCAAACGTAATAAAATCCCCGAAATGATTTTTTCCTGAACCCAACAAGATGAGGGGGCTTGAGGGCCAAGCCAGGAGGGCTACAGGGGCCCACAATCCCCCATCCGCCACCAGGGGGCGGCGGCCAGCAGGCTTGTGGCCTCCCTGGCGCCCCCCTGACCTAGATCCTTCGCCCATATATTCCCTAAAATCCATAAAAAAAGCAAGGGATCCACGAAAATACTTTTCCGCCGCCGCAAGCTTCAGTTTCCATGAGATCTCATGTGGAGACCCTTCCCGGTGCCCTGCCGGTGGGGACTTGGGAGTTGGAGGGGTTCTACATCAACATCATCGCCCCTCCAATGACTCGTGAGTAGTTCACTTCAGACCTACGGTTCCATAGTTAGTAGCTAGATGGCTTCTTCTCTCTCTTGGATCTTTAATACAAAGTTCTCCATGATCTTCATGGAGATCTATCCGATGTAATCCTCTTTGGCGGTGTGTTTGTCGAGATCTGATGAATTGTGGATTTGTGATCAGATTATCTATGATATATATTTGAGTCTTTGCTGATTTCTTATATGCATGATTTGATATCCTTGTAAGTTTCTCCGAGTCTTGGGTTTTGTTTGGCCAACTAGATCTATGATTCTTGCAATGGGAGAAGTGCTTGGTTTTGGGTTCTTACTGTGTGGTGACCTTTCCCAGTGATAGTAGGGGCAGCAAGGCACACATCACGTAGTTTCCATCAAGGGTAACAAGGTGGGACCTGTCGTAGATATGAGATTGTCCATCTACATCATGTCGTCTTGCTTAAGGCATTACTCTGTTCTTTTCGACTTAATACACTAGATGCATGATGGATAGCGGTCGACGTGTGGAGTAATAGTAGTAGATGCAGAAAGTATCGGTCTACTTGTTTTGGACGTGATGCCTATGGATATAATCATTGCCATAGATGACGTCATGACTTTGCGCAGTTCTATCAATTGCTTGACAGTAATTCGGTCACCCACCGTCTACTTGCTTTCATGAAACAAGCCACTGGTAAACACTACGGCCCCCGGGTCTATTCACACCTATCGTTTCCACTTTCACTTTTACTTCACTTTGTTACTTTGTTGCTTTCAGTTCTCACGTGGCGAACAATATATAAGGGATTGCCAACCCCTTCATAGCGTTGGGAGCAAGCTTTTTGTGTTTGTGCAGGCTCTTGTGATACTCCTTCACTGGATTGATACCTTGGTTCTCAAACTGAGGAAAATACTTACTACCGCTGTGCTACATCACCCTTTCCGCTTCGAGGGAACACCAACGCAAGGCTCCAAGGCCACGGGGGAAATCCTTCGCATATTTGCCTACGAAGTCCCTTAAGGCGTAGCCGTAGCAGAAGGATTCCTGGTGCCGTTGTTGAGGAGAATCAAGACTTCTCCCGTCAGCACGTATTTCTGGCGCCTTTGGAAGGTCTTTTGTCGCAGTAGCAGAAGTATTTCTGGCGCTGTTTCCGGGGAAGGGGAGATCTATCCATGTAGGTCTCACAAACTCATCTCTTGCATTAACTTTTTTGCCAGTTGCCTCTCGTTTTACTCTCCCCCACTTCACATTTGCCGTTTTCATTTGCCTTTCTCCTTTGCCTTTTTCGTTTGCCTTTTTCGTTCACCCTTTTCTCTCGTTTGCCTTTCCTTTGCTTGTGTGCTATGTGCCTTCAATATGCTTGCATCTTCGCTTGCTGAAAATCTAGTGATATGGATCCTCATCCACTTGCTAATCTCTTGAAGAGACCCACTTATGTGGAACGAATTGCTAGTGAGTTGAGGGCACTTGACTATCTTTATGGAGTTGTGCTTGAGATCCGTGATTCTGAAAATTGTGAGGAAGAAATTGATGAAGTGATTCACGAGGGCTCCTTGGATGAAAAGCATGATTGCAATGGTTTCACTATAAATCCTATTAGTGAAAATCATTCTAAAAATATGCAAAACCCTAAGCTTGGGGATGCTAGTTTTGCTATGTACCTTACTTGTTGCAATAATCATTATTGGGGTGATGATCTTTCTTATGATCCTGAAAATTTGTTTAAGCCTCATGTTGAGTATGACATTTGCAACAATATTGAAAGTGGGATTGGAGAAGTCATGACTTTATTTGACGATAATCCCACTATTCTTGAAGAGCGTCAACTTTGCATGCATGTGGATCACGAAAAGAATATCCTATGTGATAGTTACATTGTTGAATTCGAATATGATCCCACATGTAATTATTATGAGAGAGGTTTGGTGTTAGAAACTTTCATATCACTAAATCACCTCTCGTGATGTTGAGATTGCTCTTGTCTCTTTCTTCTTCCTTGCATATGGCAGCTATTGGTTGTCTTGGCAATTTATTTTCCTATAAAATGCCTATGCATAGGAAGTATGTTAGACTTAGATGTGATTTTCCCATGCTTTAGGATGCCCTCGTTCTGCAAGCGGCCCGAACCTGGGTAAAATGATCTTGCCGCTGTTGATCGCTAGTTCCGCTCTCGACGCCATACCTCTCCCTCCCCGTCAAACGATCAAGGGACTCCTCGAGTTTCCCATATATGTTGGTTTTCCCTGACATCTTTTGCGTGCCACGTAGGGGGAGCGATGGTTGAGAGCTTCTTCATGGATTCAAGCAAGTTCCGTGTCAGATCTTGGGAAGTTGAGCGCACCACTGTGGACCCTCGAAGCAGGGCGCAACGGTGGTCGCTCTACTTCGCCACGACCTCCTTATGCCTGTGCGAGCGCCCCGCCGCGCGAGCGCAGGCTAGGGGGCGGAGACCTCGAGCGCGAAGGCACTAGGCTGACGCACCGCTCTGGGACAGTGTGTTATTGTCGAGGGTGTGCGTGGGGGTCAAACAAATCCTCTAGCGCATACTCCGGCAGATGCACCTCCACGAAGAGGTGCATAATCGTCGAGAATGCGCCTATGGGCCCCGGAACCCAAGCACGCACTCCAGCAGAACGCTTTCCCCCCGAAAGAATCATGTCTTCGCCAAAGGTGCGCTCAGCGTTCCGTCGGCACGGCCAGGAAAAATATGAAAAGGGGTTATACTCCGACAACCCCCTTCCATACGACAATCAGGAACTGTCAGCAAATACCTTGCCAGAGGGGAAATTGCCGGAAGAGTATAGTCTCCTTCTTGTCGGGGATCTGAGGCCCCGGAAAAGGACCCAAGTTCCGCAAGGAGAAGTGTCGCAACACGACATATATGTGATAAATATTTTAGATGAAATTTCAAAGTAGATAAGTTGTTCCCTTTCTGGAAGATCCCAAACCTTGTTTGAGAAACCTACGCGTAGATTGAACCTTTTCAAGATCAGTGCACCTTAGTTGTGTTTCGAAATAGTTCAACAACCTGAACGGCCACAGAGCGCCTTCTCACTGTTTCGTACCTGTTCAATAGTCTAAGTGGCTACATAGCACCTTATTTCGCCTCGAGCCGCGCTCGACGATCTAATGGTTGCACTGAGTGCGGCAAGGAGCCTTGCCGGTAACGACCCCTCAAGCGAACTGCTAAGGATCCGTTCCTCAAAGCACTAGCGGCAGGATGCTGCCTCTTGAGCTTGCATTGGTTTTTCCCTTGAAGAGGAAAGGGTGATGCAGCACAGGAGCGGTAAGTATTTCCCTCAGTTTTGAGAACCAAGGTATCAATCCAGTAGGAGAATCTAGCCAAGTGTCCAGAGTACCCGCGCAAACACAAATGAGCTTGCCCCCAACGCTATAAAGGGTTTGTAAATCCCTTCAAGACTGATTAGATCTGAAGGCGGAAAGTGCAAAGAACTAAATGTGTAAGGCTGAAAATATGGTGTGAAGTAGCCCCGGGGGCCATAGTGTTCACTAGAGGCTTCTCTCCAAATAGCAAATATTACGATGGGTGAACAAATTACTGTCGAGCAATTGATAGAACCACGCAAAGTCATGACGATATCTAAGGCAATGATCATACATATAGGCATTACGTCGGAGACAAGTAGACCGATACTTTCTACATCTACTACTATTACTCCACACATCGACCGCTACCCAACATGCATCTAGTGTATTGAGTTCATGACGAACAGAGTAACGCCTTAAGCAAGATGACATGATATAGAGGGATAAACTCAAACCAATGATGAAAACCCCATCTTTTTACCCTTGATGGCAACAACACGATGCGTGTCTTGCTACCCCTTCTGTCACTGGGTGAGGTCACCGCACGGTATGAACCCAAAACCAAGCACTCCTCCCATTGCAAGAATCATAGATCAAGTTGGCCAAACAAAACCCACAACTCCAAGAGAATTACAAGGATATGAAATCATGCATATAAGAGATCGGAAGAAACTCAAATAAGATTCATAGATAATCTGATCATAAATCCACAATTCATCGGATCTCGACAAACACACCGCAAAAGAAGATTACATCGGATAGATCTCCATGAAGATCATGGAGAACTTTGTATTGAAGATCCAAGGGAGAGAAGAAGCCATCTAGCTACTAGCTATGGACCCGAAGGTCTATGGTGAACTACTCACGCATCATCGGAGAGGTCATGGTGTTGATGAAGAAGCCCTCCGTATCCGAATCCCCCTCCGGCAGCACACCAGAACGTGCCCCAGATAGGATCTTGCAGAGATAGAAGCTTGCGGCGGCAAAAAAGTATTTTCGTGGATCTGTCACGCAGTTTTGGATATTTTAGGAATTTATAGGCAGAAGAGGTAGGGCAGACGAGCCATAGGGTGCCCACAAGCCTGCTAGGCGCGGGCGGCCCTGGCCGCGCCTAGGGGGCTTGTGGTCTCCCCTGGTGGCCCCTGCCTTGGTTCTCACGTTTCGTGCGTATCTTCTGTTTCGGAAAAAATATTTTTGGATGTTTTATACCGTTTGGACACCGTTTAAAATCCTCCTCTGAAAAGGGTCAAAAACACGGAAAAAATAGGAACTGGCACTTGGCACTGAGTTAGTAAGTTAGTCCGAAAAAAAATTAAAAGTCATACAAAACATCCAAAGTTTGACAAGATAATAACATGGAACTATCAAAAATTATAGATAAGTTGGAGACGTATCACAGGACCAGGCGCACCGGCAAGCTTCCGAAAAATGCAAAAGGCTTATCATTCAAGGAGAAGGATGAGACGCATGGGAAACAACATTTCATTCATTTGTTTGGAACAAACTCAGACATATTACATGAATGATTTTTGCTACTCTAACCTATTGCACTGTATTTTGGCGTGGGACATGCTCGCCGGGCAGAAGTTCAAGAAGACAAAAAGCGGGACGACCCCCGGTGCAACCCAGGCTGGTTTCTCCTGGACCAGCACTATGCGGAGGAGAACGGGGGCGGAAAATAGGGCGACCCGAGGGGAGGAAGAAGCCAGATCCCGCGGTCGCAACTCCTCAAGGACGAGGCATCGATGCGGGCTTCAGCATAGTAACCCCGCTGGGAGGGAGAGAGATGTGAGCGGGCCTCGGAGGCAGGGCTGACAGTCAGTCGGAGCTCAGGGAGTCGTACTCCGACCTGACCCCCCCCCCCCGAGATCCTTACCTACCAAGAGCGCCAATGCCGCCGCTGTCCTCCTCGTCGCTATCGCTCGAGGAGGGACATTCAGCGCCGCTGGAGCTCTCTTCACAGCTGCCGAGACGCACACCTGAGCACCCGTAAAAATTGACGGATAGCATATTATCCTCCGCTAGCTTGAAGCAGAGGATATGCGCATCCTCGAGGCTGTCGGCAAGGGCGAAGGCTTTCCAGCCCCGCCCAAGCAACATGGATCGCGCTTCGGGTACTCCACGTGCACTTGCATTGCGCCGTGGGAGCAACCGTATGTCCGCAACCACAAGACAGGGGGCTTGGCGGCCTCCATCGCCCTAGCAAAAGCGTGTGGGAGATACAAATGTCCCCGCGGGATGCCGTGCACCTCCACGACAAACTCCAGCGCCATCCCGTCCGAGTGCCCCCCAAGCCTGGGAGAAGATGGAAGTGCTGGAGTAGCACTCCGCCTCCCCCGACCATGGACTCTGCGGCGAAGGCGGCTTCTCGCCCCTCCGCCACCCCACACGCTCGTGCCGCCCTCCTCAGCCGCACCCACTGAAGTTGTGGCATGATCCGAGTGGGATCCCCTTGCCGCCCTGGCGGCCGATGGTGGCCTCCCTCGTCACCTGGCCATGGTTAGGGGTGAGTGCCACCTAGAGTTAGAAAAGATAATAAGATGCAAGCTAGAGGTGGTGATGTTCCAGTAGCTCATGGATGAGCAAAACCCCCTTGCAAACTCCCTAATTTCTAGGGCGAGGCACAGGGGGCTATCTCCCCTCACTCCAGGAACCACCACCCCTTTCGCCCAATCACCCATCATCACGGGCGAACAGGGAACAGCCCTGCTGCACCAATGCATGCGGAGGTGGGTCCTGCCATGATAGCTGCCATTACGGCACGAACGCCACTTGCCTGACCTTTACTGTGCATGCTTCACACGTGGCAGTAACGCATCGGGAGTTGGGGAGGCTACGGTGCACGCAGTCCTCCACCTCGCTCGTTTGATGTGCGACGTGGGGAAGGGCCGCTTGCAATGGCTCCAAGTCTACACAGTTCACTGCTAAGGAAGCCCGTGCACTACTTTGGGCCTGGCCCAGCAACGACCTGTGCGAGTGTGTGGCCCAGGCCAGGGGGCTCTAGTCGGTGCACTAGAGACTGGGGTCCCTTGTGCCCCAGACTTGTGTACGGGCACCGACAACACCCCCGACAGTAGTGTGCTGGGAAGAGCAGCAGGAAAGCAATCCAAGGCAGTCCAAGACAACGCCCTTCCCCCTTCTCCAGGGGCGTGGGTTACAAAGGATCCAGAAGCAAGGCCCGGGCAAGCCATCCTTGCCGGGAAGATTCCCAAGGCCCCGGCAAGCCTGATTCCCTAGGAAGACGACCCTAAGAATAGCAAGACTCCGAGAAGTTTCTCTTGTCGGGAAGGCTCGCACAGAGTGGCGAGTCCTCCGGCAAGCCCTCCTTGCGAGGAAAGTAGTCAAGCCCCAGGCAAGCCTTCCTTGCCAGGAAGTTGACCAAGTCACCCGATGGAGACTCCTGGCCAGCAAGTCCCTATTGGCTCGCCAGATGTCCCCACCAGCTTCTACCACAATCCGACCGCTCCAGCACATCCCTTGTGTGCCAGTGCAAGGCCCAGGTGTCGATCCACCTCGGTACGTATCGCAACCATCTCGCGGCACGTCAGGAGTAAGACAAGGCATTTACTTCCCCTAACACCACTGAAGAAGTAGAGCGGTGAACACTGTTCACTGTACGTCCCGTCAACACACTGTTGGTGACCCCTTTGCCTATAAATGGATGCCCAAAGCTCATTCTTAGGGGTTGGACTTTTTGGTGATTAAAGACTCCCTAATCACCTACTTAGTTACTCTAGCAAAACCACCCTACAGTAAGCACACAATACGAACTAAGCAGGAGTAGGGTTTCACGTGCCAAGCAGCCTGAACCTGGGTAAAAGGATCTTGCTAGTGTTGATCGCTAGTTCTGCTCTCGACGCCATACCTCTCCCTCCCTGTGAAATGGTCAAGGGACTCCTCGAGTTTCCCATAGGTGTTGGTGTTCCCCGACATTGATGGTTTGGAACATCTTGGAGCGTGTGTGCTTCTGCCCCCGAGCTCGGTTCTTGGCGTCCATCGCCCGCTCCAAGAGGGATGAGATGACGTCCACCTGCTCCTAAATGGGCTCCAGGTCGACCTTTGTAGCGTCTTGGGATTTTAGCGTGGCCTCCTGTTTCCCTTCCACCTCGGACAATGCCTTATTGAGGTTATCTATCTCGAGCTGTAGCTCATTGCATCGCGTTTGGAGCAGTCCTCCTGCAACTTCAGCTTCTCTCCACAATCTTTTCTGAGGGGCCTTGCTGGCTTGCTCGATCCTCTAGTCGACGTTCGCCCGAACCTTCTTCTCCTTGGCTGCCACGCTGGCATTGGCTATCTCCATGCACTAGTTATAAGAGGCCACGGTGGCGGCCACCTCACGATCCAACATGTCTAGCCATTCGGGCTCCAAGCTCTACTATGTTTATGTCAGGGCGAGCTCTTGTTCGTGGGCCCCAAGTATTTCGTTATAGGAGGAGATAGTGTTCCTCCGTTCATGGAATTTATGCTGCAGGAGGTCGCACGAGGCCTAAAGCTCTAGCTGACGGGCCTCGGCTGCTTTATGACAGCAGTCTGCTTCCACAGCCTCCCGAAGAGCATGTTGGCTTGCCTCCTACACCACAACGGCAGTCTTTTCGCCCTTCGAGCATGCTACTTCATGTTGACGGTGGCCTAGCTTGATCGCGACCTCAAGTTGGTGCCACCCGTGTGCCAAGAGGAGTCGTTCCTCGGTGAAACGCGCTTCGATGCCCTAGAGCTTCGTCCTAAGATGGCCCGGCACGTCCAAGGTGTTCTAACATTGATGATTTTGTTGCTTGTGCTTATAAATATTACTATGTTGACGTTTTTAACTCATCGTTCTTCAATCGGCATACATGCCAAAGATTGCATATTCGGTGGCATGTCACATAAAAAAATCTATTTTTATCATTTACCTACTCGAGGACGAGTAGGAATCAAGCTGGGGATGCTTGATACGTCTCCAACATATCTATAACGTTTTATTGTTCTATGCTAACTATCATTCATGGATACTTTTTGAGTAATAATTTACTAATTTATAATTTTTTTGAGCACTAACCTATTGACCAAGTGCATAGTGCTAGTTGTTGTTTTCTGTGTTTTATTCTAATTTTCACGTTTAGAGTACCAAACGAAGTTCAATTGCCCCGAAACCTTTTTTACGATTTTTTATAGATCAAAAGTAAACCTAGAAGCCTTAAGAGAAGACCGGAGGCTACACAAGGGAGGCACAAGCCAACAGGGCGCCACGAGCGGGGGTCGGCGCACCCTGATGGCTTTTTACTCCCTAGTGGCCCTCCTACCCTCATTTTCTGTCCTATAATTCACATATATTCCAAAAAATTCCGAGGGGCTTCGCGAAACACCTTTTCTGCCGCCGCAAGTGTGTGTTCCACAACGATCTCATGTGGAGCTCCGTTCCGGCACCCTATGATACGCTCATTTCGCATCATGAATTACTATAGATATCTGTGTTAATCATGTCCATTATCCATTATTATCATACATCACTGAGAGGGAAATATCCGGAAACTAGAATTCTGGACCGTAAAACCAAGAAAAAGGTAGAAAATCAAATTGTTCCAAATGACCTGAGACTTTATGGAGAATATTTCTAGAATATTTAAGAATTTTTGGGCCGAAAATATATCGGAGAAGGGCCACCATCTAGGCACAAGTCATCACGGCGCCCCCTCATCGCACCCCGATAGCTTATGTCGCCCCAGCTGGCCCACTGGCGACCATCTTCTCCTATATGATGTGTTTTGCCCTAGAAAAAATCATACGTTATCTTTCGGGACGAAGAACCGACATCTCAAGGCGGAAACCTGGGCAGAGGCCCTTTTGCTCTCCCGCACAACTATTCTTCCATGAGAATTCTCCTCTGGGAGTGGGAAATCGAAGCCATCATCATCACCAATGAATCCTCATTCGTGGGAGGACAAATCTTCATCAACATATTCACCACCACCATCTCATCTCCAAACCTAGTTCATCACGTGTATTCAATCTTTGTCTCAAAACCTTAGATTGGTACCTGTGGGTTGCTAGTAGTGTTGATTACATCTTATAGTTAATGCTTGTTGGATTACTTGTTGGAAGATATTTTGTTTAGATCCTTAATGATTATTATTACACCTTTGGTCTTGAACATGTTGATGTTATGCGAGTAGTAATTTTTGTTCTCGAGGACATGGGAGAAGTATTGTTATAAGTAATCATGCAAAGTTGATATTCGTTCAATATTTTGATCATATGGATGTTGTTACTTCTCTTAGTGGTGTCATGTGAACATTGACTACATAAAACTTCACCATGTTATGGGCATAAGGGAAGTAATTGTGGAGTAACAAATAGATGATGGGTTGCGAGACTGACAGAATCTTAAACCCCAGTTTATGCATTGCTTCATAAGGGGCTTATTAGGATCGACATGTTTCATGCTAAGGTTATATTATTCTTAATTCGGATGCTTGCGAGAGGGGGTAATAAAAAGTAGGTTTTTAGTTCAAGTAAAAAACAACACCTTAGCACTGGTCTACCCACATATGTAACCATCAAAGTAGCAAACACGAATCAACTGTATATGATGAACATGACTAGACATAAATTCACAAGTGTCCTCGGTAGCGCTTTCTTTATATTAGAGAATTTTAGGCCTGTCCTTTGGTATAAAAAGGATTGCTTCACATTTTCCACTATTTTTACTTGTTAGTTTTTATGAATTATCTTGCTACAAAAATATCTATCATTGCTACTTACAGCACTAGCAAAGAATTCCTTGCTGAAAACTACTTATGATTTCCTTCTGCTCCTCGTTGGGTTCGACACTCTTACTTAGTGAAAGGACTACGATTGATACACTATACTTGTGGTTTGTTCGGGGCATCTTCGCCTTGAACGTATGTTGAGGAAATTGTTCCTGAACCTGTTGAACCCACCAAAAATATTTATTATGAGATTCCTTCGGCTATGGTAGAAAAACAACTAGCTAATCCTTATAACAATTCAACTCATCCTGATTACCATTTGATATATGTCAATGAGATTTGTTTATCATTTAAGCTTTCGCGTTTACTAGGAGATAAAGTTAAGAAGAAAGTTTTCCCTTTATCTTTGGAGGGCAAAATCACTAATGTGGTACAGTCTATTGGATGATATTGCATCATGGGATTTGAACCGCTTGAGGCTGGAACTTCATCACGTGTTTTATCCTATCCATCTAATCGATCATGATAGAAATTTTATTTATAATTGTTGGCCTCGTGAAGGAGAAAGCATCGCTCAAGCTGGTGGGACGCTTAAATCTATTATGTACACCTGCCCAAACCATGAGCTCTCAATGTAATTGATTATACATATTTTTTATGCTCGACTTTCCCATGTTGATCAAACATCACTTCATGCTTGTGCTGTCGGTTCCTATATGAAGAAGACTATTGAATTCATGTGAGATCTTCTAGAAAAGATAAACACAATGCTGAAGATTGGGAACTTGATGATGCTAAATAGTCAGGTATAAAGCTTAATCTTGATTGTGTCAAATATTTGATGGAAACTTCTCAGTTTCATGAGTTCAGCAAAAAATATGGCCTTGACACTAAGATAGTAGCTTCTTTCTATGAAAATTTTGCTACTTATGTTGACCTTCCTAAGGAAAAGTGGTTCAAATATCACCCCCATTGAAAATTTACCTAAGGAACCTCATATAATTAAGAAGGAAGAAATAATTGTTAATCATGTTGATCCAATTGTTCCTACTGCTTACATTGAGAAACCTCCTCTCCCTATTCAGATTAAAGAACATGCTAAAGCTACGACAATGGTTAATAACAGTTATGTTAGAACACCTACACCTTCTGAACAAATAAATGTTGAGCCTAATGTATCTATAGTTAAAGATGGGCAGGTTATTTACCTTTGTGATGAAGCTACTAGAATTCCAAAACCTGTTAGAAACAAACAAGATGAACTAGCTAACAAAAACCGGAGGTAGGCACACGTTCATCTTAGTTAAAATTGGAGATAATTTCTATCACGGCTCGTGTGATATTGGTGCTAGTATTAGTTTTATAGCCTTTACATTATATCAAGAAATTATGCACGACATAGCACCCTCATAAATTGAAGATATTGATGTCAATATTAAGCTTGCAAATCATGATACTATTTTGCCACTTCGGATTGTTAGCAATGTTGTCGTCTTGTGCATAAAGGTCAAGTACCCCACTGCTCTCGTGGTACTTGGTTCGGAAAAAGATAACTTTCGTCCCATCATATTTGGTAGACCATTCTTGAATACGGTTAATGCTGAAATTAATTGTGCTACTAATAAGGATAAAGTGAGCTTTGGTGATATTTCTCATGAGTTTAACTTCTCTAAAATTAGAAAGCAACCAAACGAAAAAGAATTGCCTAGTAAGGATGAAATAATTGGCCTTGCTTCTATTGTTGTACCTCCTTCAGATCCACTAGAACAATATTTGCTAGTCCATGTCACACCCTGTTTTTCACCACCAATGGTTTAAGTTGCAAAAATCAGAGCTTGTAAAAACTTTTTCTAGTGATGTTGTGAGTGGTATGAATGTATTATATGAATGTATGCGTGTTTGCTTGATGATCCAAAACCCATGATAAATTTATTTATTTTTAAATGAGTTTCCAAAACTCTTTTTCTTTGACACCAGATCACCTCCACCTTGCTTGGGTTACACTACTAGCTCATGATGCCTAGTAGCACTCCCAACCAAAGTTGGTGATCTGAACTCGAATACTATTATTATTTACCAAAAACATTATTTAATGTTTTAAAACATTATTTTTCTATTTTAAATACATGTCCGTTTCTAAGGCCAGGAATAATATTCCCACAAGGAAAAATGCTTCTCTGCCTTAGAAAATTCTGAGTAAAATCATGGAAACTCAGAAGGACATATATTTTCCATATATAAGATTTTCAACCCTATTTTATATTATAATTATTTGAATAAAACCCTAAAAACCATTCCTGTCTGTTTTAACCTTTTTAAGTATTTCCAAAGGAAATACTCTCCATAAAATCCCAATAAATTACAGGAGCCTCCCCAAGCCATATTTTGTGCCCAGATAAAATCTCACCTTGATCCAAGGTGGGGAAGGACACCAAATGAGCCTAAAACCCTCTCTGTCCAGAATAGAGTTGGAACAACTCTACATAGCAAAGTTTGTCCAATGGGGCTGAAACTTTGCACGGGTGTTTGGCACCTCAAATGAAGACTCCACACCAAAAATGAGATTTCCTAGACTCTGTTTAGTCACACTCCCTTTGGAGAGGACAGATCTGGCCACTTTGATGCATTTTCAAGTTTACAAAGATAAACTTGTTCAATGGAGCTCAAAATTGGTGGAAACCCCTACTTTAACCCCTAAACGAAACCTGTTAAGTTGCAGTTCCAGTGGTGGAGTGGAAGCACCCCAAACCAGTGTCGAACACCTTCTGACAGGAAGGTAAAAACCCACCTAGCCACCGTTTTACCTAATGTCAAAGCCTCAAACTTGGTGTATTAGTGCCTGAGACCAACCTAAACACCCAGTCAAATGGCCCCTCCCTAGTTCAAAGCACAAGTGACAAGAACCCCAATTTGTGCCACAGATCAGGGTTGACAGCACTAGTGAAACCTGTCCCCCTTGACCAGCCAGTGCTCTCACTAGCACACAACGGCTAGATAAACTCCCAGCAACACCCAGGATATGAGGGACACGTCTAAAGTGCCCCAGAGCGCGCCAGCATGCCGTGGCATGCCAAAACTGCGCTGTGGACACGCTACACGGAGCCACCGTGAAGGGGACGACGCTCCCGGCCGGTTCCAACCTCCCCCGACAACCCCTCTGTGTAAAGCAGCCGCCAGGGACCCTCCTCTCCCGCGCTAGAGCTCGGGCGACACGAGCCCGCGCGCACCCGTCTCGGCCGAGCATGCACAGACGCTATAGTTCGACCCCACGCCTTCTCCCTCTGTGGTCGATGCTTCAGAGCATCCCAAACCACGTCCAGAGACCGTGGTTTCGCAGCCATCTCCTCACTATGCACGCACGCGCGCCACGGTGAGTAAACCGGCGCCACCGAGTCGGCTCACCGTCGCGAGCCTATAAATAGCCCCCCCCCCCCCCCGCGCCTGAGAACCCCTCCAGTAGCCTCTGCACGACCACTAGCTCCTCCCTAACCACCGAATCGAGCTCGTAGCGCCCCGGTGCTCGAGATCGACCGACGCCCCTCCGCCTCGGAGCTCCGGTGGATCTCCGGCTACACGCCGGCTCCTGCGATACTCGACCCACCAGAGCACTCCCCTCGACACCGGGAACCTTTCCCCCAACAGCCCCGAGCTATTTCGTGCGCCTAGCTACTAGTTCAACCACGTCCCAAAACCCATCCGCCACGGCCACCTCGTCGCCATCGACTCCCAGCCTCTCCGGCGCTGTCCCGACCACCTGCAGGTAGGCGGAGGCACACTGAACCCATTCCTGCCCTTAGCTAGGCCCAAGGACGACGGTAGCCTCGCCGGAGTTCATCTCCTCCTCTCTGGCCGGAGATAGGGGAAGAACCCGACAGGTGGGCCCCACCTGTCGGCATCCTGGAGCAGCCCCCGCGTGCAGCCACAGCCGCTGACCCCAGGGACCCGCACGTCAAGTTCGAACCTAGCGCGCGCGCGCCTGGCAGCCTGCTGGCTGGCTGGGCCGGCGTGCTTCCTAGGCCAGGCTTTGGCCTTTTTCTTTTATTTTTAAAACATAGACTAAAATGATTTTTGTCAAAATAACTACCCAGTGGACAAATATAATTCTTCCACTAATATTTTTCTAAAAATGAGTAGTATTTGATTCTGCTATTGTTGGCATTTTTCAAAAACAGAATCTGTTTTATAATAATAAAAAAGGCATTAAAGGCAATAGTTTGCCCCTGTTTAATAATTATTAAAAATGCTCAGCTAGTAAAAACTAAGAGAAGATATTTTTCAAATTAACAACCTGAATTTAACCAAGTTTTGCATCATTTTTGAAAGTGATTTGTGATCTGTTCTTGTGTGAGCTATTTCTTATTTATTCTATTCTCGACGATAGAATTACCGAGTGACGAAGGATTCGGAGCGGAAGACCTCGAAGACCCTCATACCTAGCGGACCAAGGCAAGCAGCCCTTTGACCATGACTTGAGCATATAAATTGATGCATGCTAGAATAGCAAGTACTTTCCGTTGCATGTGATCATAATGCCTGTTCATCATTGGTGTGATGGTATCGAAGGCTTCTTCGAAGCACTTGCATGATGGTGATGTTATCCATATGGCTCCTCGGAGCACAAGCATGATGAGCTTGACCCTACCATCTATGAGGATCATGCTACTGTCATGTTGACTAGTAGAGTTAGAGAACCATTGCATGAGCATGATGATGAGTTAAATCAAAGGTTTAGGAAAACCCCGTCGGGTGCCACTAATGCCCGATGGTGATGATGAGATGGGTTGCCACTTTTGGTGAAGTGGTGCACCGGTGTTTTGTGTGAGTATGGTTTCGGAAATGGGATTGGATTTATGATGTGTCGACCGTCCCAACCTTACCAGTACGACCACGTTACCCCTTTATGGGACACGCCTTTGTTGATTACGCAGGTCGGTACTAGCAAAGAACCACATTACAAGTGGCGGGAGTGATTGTCGTCACTCTCGTGATGGCGTCGTGCCAGGAAGGGCGACTATGCCATTTTTATGAGTTCCAGGCATACCGTTGGTCCCCGCAAGGTTGATACCGTCCAGAGTCGGTGCTCGGAAGACGTACAACATGTGGGTTGGGTACGAATCGAGTGGGCCTCTTTGTTTAGTATAGTCAGGGGAAAGATAATGATCGGGTACTTACCTCGGGTATATGTGATAAACCACGAGTCGTGGATGACACGGAAGTTTCCCGGATCTCGTGGGTCCAGTGTACTACCTCTGTAGAGTGTCAAACTATTCGAATAGCCGTGTCCACGTTCAAGGACAATTGGGTAATCCTTCTTAAACTACGTCCAGCATTTTCGCATAAACCAAGTGTGTGTGTGTGTGTGGTGCTAAAAAGGTGTTGTTATGGAAATAATAATATGACCAAGTCCAGTGACTTGGCATATAGGGTGAACCCGGATGGTTTAGCCTTTGGCAGATATGTTGATATCTATAACCTGTTCTTCAAGAGTAATTCTTTAACTTGATGCATATTCATGATCATTCCACCCAGATGACTTACACTAAACATGCATGATATTGTTATCCTTCACTTTCATTGTTTGTATCATGGGCTGTTTGCGAGTACATTCAAAGTACTCATTGGCTTGCCACTGGTTATATTATTGACCAGACATGGAAGGACCGGAGTTTAGCGATGAGAACGTCTTCGGAGACGGACCTGCGATCTAGGACGCTTCCAAGTCAGAATGCCTGTGGTGTAGGCTTGATGGCATGGGCACCCGCTTAGCCCTTATGAGTTTCCGCTACCCATTGTGCCCGTTTGAATTGGCCTTAGGCCCTGCTTGTGAACCTAACCCTTCGGTCATTTGATGTAATATTCGGTATTCGGATGTAAGACTCTATTATTCAATATATGTGTTCAGTGAGCATTGATCCTTGAGATCACTGGGCACGGCGATCTCGACTTACTAGTCGGGGTCCCCAAAGAACTGGTATCAGAGCCATCCTGACTATAGGAATCCTTAGGTAGAATGGATGTTAACCGAAAACGATTAGTACACCAGCCTTACTCTTAAGATTTTGCACCTAGAACCTTCTGATTCTCTCTCTCTCATATATCTTGTAGATGGCCACCGTACCTGAGACGCTTATGGAGACCGGCTTTCCCCTACTCCTGGTGGATAATCTCGAGAAGTGCCACGTACGCCACACGCTCATCTTCCTCTACCACGAGCACTGGGTCAACGCCGACACCAAGGAATATCACGTGGACGTGATAGTGAAGGCTAACGACTCCCCGTCTAGTTGGTTCTTTGAAGGACCACAAATGGGGGAACTGATGCTGGCTCGTGCGTCTCCATGATATCCTCCCTGAGATGGCTGATGAGGCCGCTACTCGTCACCTACCTTTTCTTAAGGAAGGAGTGGACGGGAGCTGGACGCTCACCCCATCGTCTGAGGATGGGATACCATTAAGGTTTCAAACCTACTTCAGTCTCTCATCCGACACCCTGACGCACCTTCTGGTTAAGGAATAAACGAAGCTTCCCCAAGAACTGCACCAAGTCAAGGGCCTACTTCACACCGAGAAGATGAAGAATCACAAGGTGAAGAAAGCAGGCGCACCTGAAGGAAGGACCAGTGTTGCTACCAGGGGTGGTGTGCTACCAATCCGGGTTGTCCCTCTTCAGAGTCGCAGCCTGACAACGGAAGAGTATACTGAGCTCTTCGCCGCCTCACCTAACAGAAGCCATGATGTACTGCTTCTTTCTTCCACTCCTTTGAAGGAAGAAGCTACTGATGAAAAGGAAGATCCTGTCGAACCCACCTATGAGACCGAGCAGTCCGCCGCGTAGGATTTCAGCGTAGGCAACTAGGAGTACCCCTGAGAATAGGGTATCCATGTATCCGATCTTTCAAATTATGAGTGTGTATGATGTAAGCCACATTCTGCCTTAGGCAGCCTGTACGCGACTATGTCACTTGTTTTCAATGAATGCAAATTCCGTTTTCAGGACTTTGATTTTTAAAGACTCGCACTAGCGCACATTTAGACTCCCCTCTTACTAGAGCAAACCCTTGTGGTTTCAAGCAAGGTGGATTTTTGACCTGTCTGTTTCCATGACAGGATGGTGAACGCAACCCGCAACAGCCCCTTCGGCAAACCGGGCACCGCCTCCTCAGGTCAGCCGCAGGGAACCGAAGGAGAAGCTCACGCTGGAGATCACCATGAGCAGCCTGGCAATGTTCCTCCGCCACCTCCTCCCGAGAACTTGACTATGGCTCAGTTCCTTCAGGCTCTTCGTGAGGAGCGTCAAGCCAACAATGCCGCTATTCACCAGCTGGCTCAAGTCCTAATGAAAGACCCGCCATAGAACGGGAATGGCAATGGCCACTCTACTCTCTCCAAGTTTATGCATACTACACCTCCCATATTCACAGAGACGACTGAACCATTGGATGCCGATGACTGGATTCGCACTATTAAAGACCTCCTTGCGCTGGTCAACTGCACCGATGAACGTGAGAAGGTCCTTTATGCTTCTCACTGTCTCGGAGGCACCGCCAGGGCTTCGTGGGATGGTTTCCAGATCATGCGGGCTGGGCAAGTCATCACTTGGGCAATGTTCAAGGAAGGATTCCGCGCGGCTCATATTCCGCCAGGAATGATGACCATCAAGAAGCGGGAATTCCGAGCCTTGAGGCAAGGCAGTGGAACTGTTAAAGAATATCTGCAGAATTTTAACCTCTTGTCGAGGTATGCCCCTGAGGATGTTAACACTGAGGCCGCTACGGTGGAACGCTTCATGGAAGGGTTGCAGCAGTCCCTGCAATACCAGTTGGTAGTTTGCGACTGCAAGACCTTCAGGGACCTGGTTAACAAGGTACTTATGCTGGAAGAGAAGCGTCGTGCAATGGACGACACCCGCAAGCGCAAGCTGATAGGCAGTGGAGGACCCACTAATGCAAGACCAAGACCATGGCAGTCAGCACCTGCGAGGCCCAACTATCAGCAGAAGCAGTACAAGACCCCAGTATTCCGTTGGAATTATCAGTCTCAAGTCAACACCAAGCCAGTTACCAACCCGCCGAATAACAGTGGAGTCAAGACCAACCCTCCGGGTCAAGTCACCTGTTTTGGGTGTGGTTAAACCGGGCACTATTCCAGGCAGTGCCCCAATAAGAAGCCCGATGCACCGCGTCCCAGTGCACCGAACCCAGGTCAAGGAGCACTAGGAAGAAACCAGGTTCCCTGCAACCAGCAGTTCAATAGCAAGGAGCACATCAACCACATCACCGCCGAAGAGACGCAGGAAGACCCGGACTGCATTATGGGTACGTTCCTCGTCAACTCCACCCCAGCTACAGTGTTGTTTGATTGTGGTGCTTCGCGTTCCTTGTTACTCGAAGGTTTGCAGAGAAGTGTGGTTTAAAACCCACTCTGCTTCGCGGGCAGATGGAAATTCAAACCCCGGGAGCAATGTTGAGGACCAATCTAGGGTGTAGAAGGGTCGAGATAGTTATCAATGGGACGAGCTTCTTGGCAGACCTCATTGTGCTTAAGTCGCAAGGCTTAGAAGTAATTCTCGGCATGCATTGGCTGGCCAGGCACCAGAGTCTCTTCGACTGTGCCAACAGGGCCATTACCATGACAAGCGACCAGGGGGTCAAGGTCAAGTATGTCTCTGAGCCGGTATCAGCTCAAGTACCTCGAATCAACAGCCTATCCGAGGTAGAGCTTGAGCAAGTGCGTGTAGTCTGTGAGTACCCGGACGTCTTTCCTGACGAGCTACCTGGAATGCCTCCTGCCCGAGACATCGAGTTCATCATCGAGCTCATCCCCGGGTCAAGGCCTATATATAAGAAGCCTTACAGGATGGGATCCGAGGAGCTAGCAGAGCTGAAGAAGCAGCTGGATGAGCAACTCAGGAAATGATTCATTCGTCCGAGTGCATCACCTTGGGGATCACCGGTTCTGTTTGTATCAAAGAAGGATGGTACCATTCGACTCTTTGTCGATTACCATTCTCTCAACGAAGTTACAATCAAGAACAAGTAGGCACTCCCCAAGATAGAAGACCTGTTTGACCAGTGAAATGGAGCTAAGGTATTCTCCAAGATCGATCTCCGATCCTGATATTACCAGCTGAAGACTGCATTCGTGACCCGATACGGTCTCTATGAGTGCACTGTCATGCCCTTCGGATTGACAAATGCCCCAGCTTACTTCATGTACCTCATGAACAAGGTCTTCATGGAGTATTTGGACAAGTTTGTCGTCGTATTCATCGATGACATATTAAACTTCTCAAAATCTGAAGAAGAGCATGACCATTCCTGTCTGTTTTAACCTTTTTAGGTATTTCCAAAGGAAATACTCTCAATAAAATCCCATTAAATAACAGGAGCCTCCCCAAGCCATATTTGGTGCCCACATAAAATCTCACCTTGATCCAAGGTGGGGAAGGACACCAAATGAGCCTAAAACCCTCTCTGTCCAGGATAGAGTTGGAACACCTCTACATAGCAAAGTTTGTCCAATGGGGCTGAACCTTTGCACGCATGTTTGGCACCTCAAATGAGGACTCCACACCAAAAATAAGATTTGCTAGACTCTGTTTAGTCACACTCCCTTTGGAGAGGACAGATCTGGCCACTTTGATGCATTTTCAAGTTTACAAAGCTAAACTTGTTCAAAGGAGCTCAAAATTTGTGGAAACCCCTACTTTAACCCCTAGACCAAACCTGTTAAGTTGCAGTTCTAGTGGTGGAGTGGAAGCACCCCAAACCACTGTCGAACACCTTCTGACAGGAAGGTAAAAACCCACCTAGCCACTATTTTACCCAATGTCAAACCCTCAAACTTGGTGTATTTGTGACTCAGACCAACCTAAACACCCAGTCAACTCGCCCCTCCCTAGTTCAAAGCACAAGTGACAAGAACCCCAATTTGTGACACAGATCAGGACTGGCAGCACTAGTGAAACATGTCCCGCATGACCAGCCATTGCTCTCACTAGCACACAACGGCTAGATACACTCCCAGCAACACCCAGGACATGAGGGACACGTCTAAAGTGCCCCAGAGCGCGCTAGCATGCCGTGGCATGCCAAAACTACACTCTGGACACGCTACAGGGAGCCACCTAGAAGGGGACGACGTTCCCTGCCGGTTCCAACTTCCCCCGAACTGTCCAAGACCTCCTCCGACAACCCCTCTGTGTAAAGCAGCCGCCAGGGACCCTCCTCTCCCGCGCTAGAGCTCGGGCGACGCGTGCCCACGGGCACCCGACTTTGCCGAGCATGCACAGACGCTGCAGCTCGACCCCACGCCTTCTCCCTCTATGGCCGATGCTTCAGAGCGTCCCAATCCACGTCCGGAGGCTGTGGTTTCGCAGACAGGTCCTCACTTTGCACGCACGCACGCCACGGTGAGTCACCGGCGCCACCGAGTCGGCTCACCGTCGCGAGCCTAAAAATAGGCCCCCCCGGCGCCTCAGCACCCCTCCAGCAGCCTCTGCACGACCACTAGCTCCTCCCTAACCACCCAATCGAGCTCGCAGAGCCCCGGTGCTCGAGATCGACCGAGGCCCCTCCGTCTCGCAGCTCCGGTCGATCTCCGGCTACACACCGGCTCCTGCGACACTCGACCCACCAGAGCACACCCTCGACACCAGGAACCATTCCCGCAACAGCCCCCGAGCTATTCCGTGCCCCTAGCTACCAGTTCAACCACGTCCCGAAACCCCTCCGCCACGGCCAGCTCGTCGCCGGCGACTCCAAGCCTCTCCGGTGCTGTCCCGACCACCTGCAGGTAGGCGGAGGCACGCTAAAGGGACTACCTCGTTGATCAAAGATCGTCAAGGTTTCCAGGCCATAGACATGAGATGTCATTCGATAATAGGAACACATCATTTGGAGAATGATGTGATAGACAAGACACAAACTATGAACATAGCATATGATCGTGTCAGTTTATTGCTATTGTTTTGTGCATGTCAATATATCTGTTCATATGGCCATGAGATCATGCAACTCCCGGACACCAGGGAAATACCTTGTGTGTATCAAACGTCACAACGTAACTGGGTGACTATAAAGGTGCTCTACAGGTATCTCTGAAGGTGTCTGTTGGGTTGGCATGGATCAAGACTGGGATTTGTTACTCCATATCACGGAGAGGTATCTTGAGGCCCACTTGATAATACAACATCACAATAAGCCTTGCAAGCAATGTCACAAAGTAGTTAGTCATGGGATCTTGTCTTACGGAACGAGTAAAGAGACTTGCCGGTGATACGTCCCAAACGTATCTATAATTTCTGCTTGTTCTATGATCTTTTGGGTGACATTGTTATATGTTTTGCTACACTTTTATATCTATTTACACATATTTCGACTAACCTATTGACTCAGTGCACCCAGTACCAGTTTTTGTTTGATGATGTCTTTTTTGCGGGGACTTTTACCCAAATTTCCAGAGTCCCTAAAATCCCGAGAAAAATATATAAAAATTAGCGTGACGGAAGCTTCTGGAGCACCAAAGATGGGCCAGAGAGGAGCCAGGGGCTGCCCAGGCGGCCTCCCTGTGCGGCCTGGCCCCTAGCTGCGCCCACAGATCGCCTGGGTGGGCCCCACCTTCTCTGATGCCCTCCTTTGGCCTATATTTACCCCTCCGATCGGAAACTGTTCCATCATATCCAGAATCGCGAATTTCTCCATCGTTCCGCCGCCGCAACGCTTCCAAGATCGGGAGCGTTAGGAGACCTCTTCCCGGCACCCTGTCGGAGGGAGGATTAAACTCTGGGAGCTTGTCCACCACCATGGACACTTCTTGGACATGCCGTGAGTAGTCCTCCTTGGACAATGAGTCCATGACCAGTAGCTATGTGATGTGTTCTCTCTAATCTTGTACTTGAGTGATTACCCCTAGGGATCTTCCCTACATGATCAAGGCACTATGTATTTTTCTTGCTATTTCTATGCTTGGTTTGTTGGGATCCGATAGGTTATGAGATTACGTCCAGATTGTGATGAGTTATATATTTGATTATCCTTTTATATTATGTTCTTTAGGGATTCATGCATGTTCTCTGTTGCTCTTTATTGCTTTGGCTGAGTAGTAGATTGTAACTCCAAGAAGGAGCATTACGCATGATTGTGGGTTCATGCCCCTGATGTCTAGCTTGAGTGACAGAAACATGAGACTAGGGGATGTATTGTTGCCACCAGGGAGAAAACAATCATTCTTGTGACCGCGGTTGCAAGGATTGTTTACCTTACGCAAAGTTCGTTAATGCAGTTTTCCGTTGCTTTGAGTTTACACTTTGGATGGGGCTCGCAACTTAATACCAGCGAGATGTTCTGGATACATATCTCAAGGTGGATGGTTAGTAAGTAGATGTTGATAAATAAACGGTCTACTTGTCTTGGCGTACTGCCCATTACTATTGAGCATCTAATTTCAAGTTGCATAATTAGCATTGCGGTGCATTTAAAATTATGTCAATTGCCCAGCTGTAATTTGTTTACCCATGCATAGTTGTTTATCATCTTTTGGGAGAGATACATCACTAGCGAACATCATGTGACTCAGGTCCATATCACCACCATTTCTTACACCTCCACCATTTACTGCTTTCATTTACTTTTCCGTTGCAATCACTATCACTATTCTCGATTGTGCTTTGATCCTTTGCAAACTACAAGGCCGGAGAGATTGACAACTTCTCTGTACTCGTTGGGAGCAAAGTTGTTTGTTGTGTGTGCAGGTCCACGTCTTCTGCTAGCGCTAGAGTAGAAGACACCTACTTGTTGATGCTTGGTGTTCTCCTGCTTCGATAAACCTTACAGTCCCCGTGTAAGGGAAATCGGCTGTTGACTACATCTCCACCTTCCACTTGGTGTAACCAACGAGGGGCGAGAAGTATATCCATCAACTCGTCATCAACCGGTAAGGAGATTGAACTAGGTATAGAGATACCTATGATCGAATCTCGGGCAAGTAACATACCGATGGACAAAGGGAATAGTATACGGGATTAACTAAATCCTTGAAATAGAGGTTCGATCGATAAAGATCTTCCTAGAATATGTAGGAGCCAATATGGGCATCGACGTCCAGCTAATGGTTATTAAACGGAGAATATCTCAGGTCATGTCTACATAGTTCTTGAACCCGCAGGGTCTGCACACTTAACGTTCGGTGACGTTTCAATATTATTGAGTTATGTATGTTGGTGACCGAAAGTTGTTTGGAGGCCCGGATAAGATCCCGGATGTAACGAGGAGCTCCAGAATGGTCCGGAGTTAAAGATTGATATATAGGACGTCCCGTTTTGATCACGGGAAAAGTTTCGGGTATTTTCGGCAGTGTACCGGGAATGTCGAGAGGGCCATCGGGAGGGTCCACCCATGCCTGGAGGACCCATGGGCCTTAGGGCTGGCACACCAGCCCTTAGTGGGCAGGGCGAGCCAGCCCCAAGGGGCCCATGCGGCTAAGAGGTGGGGAAAGGAAAAAACCCAAAGGAGGGGAAGGTTTCCAAGTAGGAGAGGAATTCTACTTGGAGTAGGATTGGAGGTGGACCATTACACCTCCTCCTAGTTCGGCAGAACCCCTAGTGTTTTTTTGGCTGCCTCCTCCCCTCCCTCCGTCCTATATATACTATAGGATTTGAGGGCAGCCCTAATCTTAATTAGCCACGTGTTTCCCTCTCTCTCTAGGTCGTTTTCTCCTCTAGATTACTCCGACATAGCTTGGCGAAGCCCTGCTGGATTAGTTCACCACCTCCACCACCATGCCGTCGTGCTAGAGAACTCATCTACCTCTCCTAACCTCTTGCTGGATCAAGAAGTCGTTGATCGTTATCGAGTTGTACGTGTGCTGAATGCGGAGGTGTCGTCCGTTCTGCACTAGATCGAGATGGATCATGATGGGATCGCGGGATGGATCCTGATGAGATCGTAGGACGGGCTGCGATTTGGATCGTGAAGATGTTCCACTACATCAGCCGTGTTATATACGCATCCGCTTAGCTATATAAAAGGGTATGTAGATGCACTCTTCCCTCTCGTAGATGGTCATCACCATGGATAGATCTTGTCTGCGCGTAGGGAAATTTTTGTTTCCCATGCGACGTTCCCCAATAGTGGCATCATGAGCTACGTCTATGCGTAGATGACATCTCGAGTAGAAGACAAAGGAGTTTGTGGGCATTGATATTCAGATTGCTACCCTCCTTAGTATTTTCTTGATTCGACCGTACTGTTTGATAATGCGGCCGGGACCAACATTACTCGTACGCTTACGAGAGACCAGTTTCATCGACTAACATGCAACTTGTTGCATAAAGATGACTGGCGGGTGCGTGTTTCTCCAACTTTATTTGAATCGGATTTACCCGAGGCGGTCCTTGGAGAAGGTTAAGTAGCAACTTCATATCACTGTTGTGGTTTTGCGTAAGTAATATGCGATCATACTATATACCCATAGCAGCAACGTAAAACATGCAACAACAAATTAGAGGGCGTCTAACTTGTTTTTGTAGGGTATGCATGTCATGTGATATGGCCAAAGACATGATATGATATATTTGATGTATGAGATAATCATGTTGTAATAGTTTAATATCGACTTGCACGTCGATGCTACGACAACTGGCAGGAGCCATAGGGTTGTCTTTAATTATTTTTGCGTCCGATGATGCTTTACTTTATCGCTAGTTCAGTAGCTTTACTAGTAGCAGCATATGTGGCGCATCAACCTAGATGGCAGCACATTGATGGATATCATGATGATGGAGATCATGGCGTGGCACTGGTGACAATGGAGATCATGCCAGTGCTTTGGTGATGGAGATCAAGAAGCACAAGTTCATGGCCATATCATGTCACTTATGATTTGCATGTGATGTTAATCCTTTTATGCACCTTGTTTTGCTTAGGATGAGAGAAGCATTATAAGGTGACCCCTCACTAAAATTTCAAGATAAAATTGTGTTCTCCCCGAGTGTGCACTAATGTAGCAGTTTCTCGTTTCGAGACACCACATGATGATCGGGTGTGATAGACTCTACATTCACATACAACGGAACATTCGGCTTAAACTTGACGAGCCTAGCATGTACATGCATGGCGTCGGAACACAAGAGACCGAAAGGTCGAACAAGAGTCATATAGTAGATATGACCAAGATAGAGATGTTCACCATTGAAGCTAACTCAACTCACATGATGATCGGTCTTGAGTTAGTGAATTTGGATCATGTGTCACTCGAATGACTAGAGGGATGTCAATTAGAATTGGAGTTCTTAAGTAATTATATTAATTGAACTTATTATCATGAAAATAGTCAGTATATCTTTGCAAGTTATGTTGTAGCTTGCGCTGTAGCTCCACTGTTTTTGATATGTTCCTAGAGAGAACTTAGTTGAAAGATGATAGTAGAAATTATGCGGACTGGGTCTGAAAACTGAGGATTGTCCTCATTGCTGCACAGAAGGCTTATGTCCTTAATACACCGCTCGGTATGCTAACCCCGAGCGTCGTCTACGGATGTTGCGAACATCTAACATACACTTTTTGCTGACTATGTGATAGTTGAGTGCGTAATGCTTGACAACTTAGAATTGAGGAGCCCAAGACGTTTTTGAACACCATGGAACATGTAAGATGTTCCAAGAGCTAAGATTTGGATTTTAGGATCGTGCCCATGTTGAGAGGTATGAGACCTGCGAGAATATTATTTCTCTACAAAGTAAGGGAGAAACGCTCAATCGTTGAGCATGTGCTCAGATTGTGTGAGTACTACAATCTCTTGAATCGAATGGGAGTTGATCTTCCAGATAATATAGTGATTGACATAATTCTCCAAAGTCACTGCCACTAAGCTAGTGGAGCTTTGTGATGAACTATAGCATAGCAGGGATACACAAGATGATCCCTGAGTTATTCGCGACAATTGATATTGCGAAAGTAGAAATCAAGTAGGAGCATCAATTGTTGATGGTTAGTAAAACCACTAGTTTCAAGAAGGGCAAGGGCAAGAAGGGATACTTCATGAATGGAAAACCTATAGCCGCTCTAGTAAAGAAACCCAAGGTTGAACCCAAACCCGAGACTAAGTGCTTTTGTGATGAGGGGAACGGTCTCTGAACCGGAACTACCCAAGGTACTTGGTAGATAAGAAGGATGGAAAAGTTGACACAAGTATAGTGGATATAAGTGATATTGATGTGTACCTTACTAGTACTCCTAGTAGCACCGGGGTAATAGATAGTTGCTAAGTGTTAGTAACTCGAAATTATATCTACCGAATAAACGAATACTAGCAAGGGTGAGGTGACGATGTGTGTTGGAAGTAATTCCAAGGTTGATGTGTTCGAACATCACACGCTCCCTGTACCATTGGGATTAGTGTTAAAACTAAATAATTGTTATTTGGTGTTTGCATTGAGCATAGACATGATTAGATTGTGTTTATTGCAATACGGTTATTCATTTAAAGAGAATAATGGTTACTTTGTTTACTTGAATAATACCTTCAATGGTCTTGCACCTGGAATGAATGGTTTATTTAATCATGATTGTAGTGTTACACATGTTCATAATATTGATGCCAAATGATACAAGGTAGTAATGATAGTACCACCTACTTGTGGTAGTGCCGCTTCAGTCATATTGGTATAAAACGCATGAATAAGTTCCACGCTGATGGATCTTTGAACTCACTCATTTTTTAATCGTTTGAGACATACGAACCATGCCTATTGGTATAAATGCATAAAGAATATCCATGCAGATGGATTGTTTAGACTCACTTTATTTTGAATCACTTGAGACATGCAAATCATGCCACTAGGGCAAGATGACTGAAGGCATCGTTTTCAGTGAGTTGGAACGAGTAAGTGACTTGTTGGTAATAATACATTTTGATATATGCAGACAAATGAGTGCTGAGGCACGCAATGGATATCATTATGCTATTACTTCACTGATGATTTGAGTAGATACCACTGTATTTTGTTGATGAATTACAAGTTTGAAATATTGAAAAGTTTAAGCAATTTCAGAGTGAAGTTGAAGATCGTCGTGACAAGATGATAATATGTCTACGATGTGATCGTGGAGGTAAATATATATCTGAGTTGCGAGTTTGGTAAAAATTTAAGTCATTATGAAAACTGTTTCACAACTCATGCCACCTGGAACACCATAGTGTGATGGTGTGTCCGAACGTCATAGCTGCGCCCTATTGGATATGGTGCATACTATGATGTCTCTTATCGAATTACCACTATCGTTTTTGGGTTAGGCATTAGAGACGACCACATTCACTTTAAATAGGGCACCATGTAATTCCGTTGAGACGATACCGAATGAACTATGGTTTGCAGAAACCTAAGTTGTCGTTTCTTAAAAGTTTGGGGCTACAACGTTGTTGGTGCACTGGAGACTGTTGTCCCTTGTGCGCCAGACTTGTGCACGGGCATCAACAACGCCCCCGACAATAGTGTACCGGAAAGAACAGTAGGGAGGCAATCTAGGACCCTCCAAGGCCACGCCCTTCCCTCACCAAGTGGGGCGTGGGATACAAGGGCTCCAGACGCAAGGCCCCGGCAAGCCCTCCATGCCGGGAAGATTCCCAAGCCCCCCGCAAGACCACTTCATCGTGAAGACTACCCAAAGATTAGTAAGACCCCGGCGAGCTTCCCTTGCCGGGAAGACTCGCATAGACCGGCGTGGCCCTTGGCAAGCCCTCCTTGCCGAGAAATTATTCAAGCCCCCGGCAAGCCTTCCTTGCCGGGAAAGTGACAAAGTCACCCGAAGGAGGCTCCACGCCAGCAAGCCCGTGTTCGCTTGCCAGGTGTCCCCACCAGTTTCTAACACAATCCGACAGCTCCAGCACACCCCTCATGTGCTAGTGCAAGGCCGAGGTGTCAATTCACCTGGGTACGTGTCGCAACCATCTTGCGGTAGGTAAGGGGCCATACAAGGCATTTACATCCCCTGACACCACCGAAGAAGTAGAGCTGTGAACACTGTTCACTGTACCTCCTGTGAGCACACTCTTGATGACCCCTTTCCTATAAAAGAAGGCCCAAAGCTCATTCTTAGGGATTGGACCTTTTCGGGATCAGAGACTCCCTAATCACCTACCAAGTTACTGTAGCAAAATCGACCTATATTAAGCCCACAATCCAAACTAAGCAGGAGTAGGGTTTTACCGCCAAGCAGCCTGAACCTAGGTAAAAAGAACCATGCCCGTGCTGATCACTAGTTCCGCTCTCGACGCCATACCTCCTTGTCCTCGCCAAACGACCAATGGACTACTCGAGTTTCCCATAGGTGTTGGTTTTCCCCGACATCTTTGGCACGCCAGGTAGGGGGGTGGAGGTCGCATTGGTCCGACCTAGCTGTCAGCACACTAGTCCCTCTTCATCGCCATGGCACCCAAGAGGAGGGTTGCTCCGACGACAAACACACCTGCGCCCAACGCTCCTGCCCCGGCACGGACAGGCGAGCGTGCGGGCACAGGATAAGGAGGCGGAGGTCCCAAACCTCCACAAAACTCTGGGAGGAGACCCGGGCGAGTGGTATCGGCCACGACCATGGCAACCATCCGTGCGCCGGGACGTCCAAAGATGCTTTTGCACAGCCCACGATTGGCATCTCTATTCCGAAGGGCATAAGGACGTCCTCGAGGACGATGACACGGACAGATTCACCATGGCCTTCCGAGGGCGCACACGGTGGACCATGCCAGAGCGGTGCCGAGTCGCCGCCCCCACGAGGGACTCCGGGGCCTCGTTCCCATGATTCATGGGCCGATACGCTCGCTCCGCGACTGGCCAAGGCGGCGTGCCGCCACAAGACCAAGGGGTGATCCTTTTAACACGGTTAGAAGTAAGAGCCCCTCACGGTCTTCGCACATATTGCCGCTACCCACGCCGGCGGATGCCTTGAAGCGGGCCCAACTGCTCTTGGACTCCTCACCAACGACAGACAGGCTCGAGGAGTGGAGGGCTACCATCCATAGTCTCGTCGCCCTCGCTAATGGGGATGGGCCCCATCATGTGGGGATGTGGAAACAGCCCTCCAGCAAACACGGCCACGACTGCACCGAGAAGACTAGAGTTGCTACCGCGATGGTGCACTCTCCTCCATGGCGGCGACAAAGGATTGTCATCTCTGACGATTCGATTGGGTCTTCCGATCCATGGACCCGTCACGATCAACATGATGTCCTTCATGAGCGGCACAAGGAGGATGCGCGCAGTCTCATCGAGCGGCGACGAGAGACACACCGTCAGTCAGACAGACAAGCAGGAGCCGTTGCGGATGATCCCGCATCCAGGTATCCCGGCGACCTACCTTATGAGGTGGGCTGCCCGGCATTCACCCAGCCGTCCGGTGTCCTAGCTCTCATACTCTAAGCTGGAAATCCCGGAGAAGTGCGATGGCAATACCCACTCGTCCGAGTTCCTGAGCATCTACACCATCGCGGTGCATGCTGCCGGTGGTCGGGATGACAAGATATTGGCCAACTACTTCCTGTTGGTGCTCAAACCCAACGTCAAGTCATGGTTGATGCACTTACCAAAGAATTCCATTTCCTCTTGGAAGGAGTTGTGCCAGGACTTCGTTGGCACCTTCACAGGCGGACATCGGGCCCCTGGCTAGGAAAGCAACTTGCACATCATCCCCTAGAAGGAGGGTGAGACTCTGTGCAAGTACATCCAGAGATTCAGCCGCATACATCACAACATCCCGGATGTTCACCCAGCCGCAGTCATCAGCGCGTTCCACCAGAACATGCGGAACTTGAAGATGCGCGAGGAGCTAGCATGAACAAGGTCCGCGATGTCGCCGAGCTTTATGTTGGGGAACGTTGCATGTGAAACAAAAACTTTCCTACGCACACGAAGACCTATCATGGTGATGTTCATTAACGAGAGGGAGATTGGATCCACATACCCTTGTAGATCACTTAGCCGGTAGCGTTAAGAAACGCGGCTGATGTAGTGGTACATCTTCGTGATTCAAATCACCGTCGTCCAACTATCCATCCCACGATCCGCATCCATCTAGCGCCGAACGGACGGCACCTCCGCGTTCAGCACCCATATAGCTTGATGACGATATCGTCCTTCTTGATCCAGCAAGAGAGACGGACAAGTAGATGATTTCTCCGGCAGCGTGACGGCGCACCAGCGGTGGTGATGATATACACCTGCAGGGCTCCGCCCCAGCTCCGGAGAAATCCGATCTAGAGGAAGAACTACGTGGTATAGGTTTGGGTTGCACGTGGCAAAGTTGTGTCTCAAAAGCCCTAAAACCACCAATATATATAGGAGGAGGGGAGGGGCTAGCCTTGGGGCTAAAGGGAGCCCCAAGGGCGATGGCCGACTGGGAGGAGGTGGACACCCACCCTAATTCGGTTTGGGGGAAGGAGTCCAGTCCTTTCTTCCCACCTCACTCTTTCCTTGTTTTTTTCTTTTCCTTTGGTTTTTTCTACTTGTGGCGCCATATCCCTCTTGGGCTGGCCTCACCAGCACACTAAGGGCTGGTGCGCCACCCTAGTGCTATTGGGCTCACTCCCGGGTGAGTGGGCCCCTCCCGGTGAATATCCCGAACCCATTCGTCACTCCCGGTACACTGCCGGTAATGCTCGAAATCTTTCCGGTGACCAAATGAAATCATCCTATATATAAATCTTCGTTTCCGGACCATGATAGAAACCCTCGTGACGTCCGTGATTTCATCCAGGACTCCGAAGAACCTTCGGTCACCAACACATATAACTCAACTATACTAAAACATCATCGAACCTTAAGTGTGCAGACTGCGGGTTCGAGAACTATGCAGACATGACCCGAGGCACTCCTTGCTCAATATCCAATAGCGGGACCTGGATGTCCAAATTGGATCCTACATATGCGACGAAGATCTTATCGGTTGAACCTCTATGCCAAGGATTCCCTTTGTCCTTCGGTATGTTACTTGCTCGAGATTTGATCGTCGGTATCCCTATACCTATTTCAATCTCGTTACCCGCAAGTCTCTTTACTCGTTCTGTAATACAAGATCCCGTGACTCAGACTTGAGTCGCATTGCTTGCAAAGATTGTATGTGATGTTGTATGACCGAGTGGGCCCCGAGATACCTCTCCGTCACACGGAGTTACAAATCCCAGTCTTGATC